>NC_081183.1:188031246-188331246 GCF_029867415.1 Vicia villosa | reverse complement strand
AATTAACAATCCTATCATCTGAAGTTTCAATTCAATATTCTATTTCCAATCCAATTTCCAATTTACTACTTCATTTTCTATTCCAAAACCAACATTTTAATATAAAGGATACTCAAATCCACACTATTTTGGTCGGTTAGTAAAATAGCACAATTTCAACAAAATATCACCACCACATTAACCTACTAATTAAACTTAGCTACCACGTAAATTTTCATCAAATTCCGGACAACTAATTATACCGCTTACTTAAGCTATTTCGTTCAAACGAAACTGTTCTGAATTACATAGTTCTATTTAATGTGGTGTAGAAAACTAGTTCTGTTAATAGTATAATAAAGTAATATTGTATGTTTGGAGAACAAATGACTAACTAAGAACAAAATAAGGATTAAGAGAGATTAAGCAAGTGGGTGACACGACCAAGCATGCCTACCGTCCCCTTAGAACCGTGTCGGTCGTCCCAAGCACATGAGATGAGGCACTTGTTACTGTTCATTATTTGTTTCCAGATTTCTATCTATTCATACTCCATTATCACTATACTAACCTTCGTGTGTATATATATATATATATATATATATATATATATATATATATATATATATATATATATATATATATATATACACATGAAGTGATGGAACACAAAAAACAAAGACCAAGTAGTAATCAATATCAGATGAAAATATAGAATGAATCAAGTGAGTAGCTGCAGGACACCATCTAACTAGTACACCGGCGTGGCACCTCCAAGAACAGCATTATTGCCGGAAAAAATTTCATTTGCAATATCAAACAGAAAATAAAATTAACACACCCCACTGACAAATTTATACCTTAAACCCACATAAAATTCATCATATTCTCATTTAGGTAGTAAGAACCCCCTTACCTTGGATTGAGTGCAGCTTTAAGGAATTTGAATGGAGATTTTGAGAAAAATGACACTTAAAAGCAACATTTTGGGTCTCCTTCTTCTCCTCTTCACAACCCTACCCCCTTTCTATTCTTTCTTTTTCTCCTTCCTCGATTACTCCAATGCTCTATGCTTCCACTTTACCAAAATGACAAAAGGATATTACCACTTGGTTACCACCACATAGTAATGGGCCTAATAAAATATACCCTTAATACATAGTAACACCATTATTTAAGCCCAATATCATTTATACACTTCATGTAAAAATAATACTTCCACTTAAATTCTATTAAAATAAAATCCGATTATGTTAATATACCGAATTATTACTCAATGCCTCATATTTCCGGTCTAATCTTAATTACTCGGAAAATTCCCAAAACGCTAAACATTAACTCATTAATATTTTTAATACTAAAAATATTAAAATCTTCGATTAAATATCGATCCGCTATACCGAACTAATACCGACTAAGTCGTCCTAAAACGCGGAAATTTCAATAAACATCTCAATAAATAAATAATATTATTCTTAATATTATTCTTCCGACTATCCGACTAAAATCCGATTAATTAAATTCGGGGCGTTACAACTCTCCCCCACTTAAAATATTTTCGTCCTCGAAAATTCGCCCAACACAATCATCCCTAACATCACGTCCTCATCTGACTTTCTTATTCTCAAGTTGCGCTTGACAACACTCCGACTATTACTATTCCGATATATATGTATCTCAACTGGACTTGAATCCAAAACTCCTACGCCAATCTCACAGTTATCCTTGCAACATAATCGTTTCTAACTTGCTAACCATTTCAGCAATATCTTGGAACAACATCTTACGACGTAGCAACAATCTTCACTCGCTCATACTTGAGGATACAACATTTCCTCATCATCTCAACAACATACTCAACACCGATACACATATACGATTTTTATTTTACATACTCGGGTGTCATTCACTAACGAAGCATCAACAACAGCATTAATGCAACAACGACAAAATTATCATAATACCAATCAGATCACATAAATCGACTAATAACCACACAACTCATCCTTAACCAACGACTTACAAGAACATCCTATTACAATCAGCACTATTCACAAGAAAACACAATACATCTGGCACATCATGCTCCAACTGCGCAACTCTAATCATCCATCTTAATTAATCGTCCTTCATTAGAGTTTTTATCGACTTATATGATTCACAAGCTTCAACTAATTTTCAGACTTTCCTCAACATTCACCCATTAATGCACCATCGAGATAGTAAGATAAGTCTATAACATCCAATACAATTCAGTCTACAAGAGATTAAAGATGATCAAGTCCTCAATTAGTCAATAGAGACCCGACAATCATAATGGAGTATAACCATCATTACCAACTATAATAGTGTTCCTTTAGAAATTGAACTTATGTACCCAAAATACCATACTTCAACAACTTGCAAAACTATCCGAACCTGCTAACACTGACGTCTTGCAGCTACTTACTGAAACACCTCTGAAGATACATTAGAACAAAATTTCTTCACACCAATATCAACACTTCTTATCATTGAAATCATACTCATCTCTTTGCATTTCCGACTCTTACTCGCGATCCATAAGGTTTCAACAACTTTGACAGCTTCTACCACAGTTCCAATCACCTATCAATAATCCTACATCAAGGCCTACAACAATACTTCACTTAATTGTTGTTCCTTCGCCAACAGCTTACACAGGACTCTTACACAACAACATGCTCGGCTTAACTTTTTTTCGGACAATTGCGGCAATAACCGTTTATATACAACAGGCTTCACTTCTACTATATCCATAACACTTCTATAAGGTAGAGTATAGTCTGACCTCTTCGTAGGCTCAAACGGTACGCCAATCCGATACTCGAAGCTCAAGATACAATTCTCCGACGTTATCCGAAATACAAACATCAACATCATACTGCGATAATCCATATCTCTCAAACTCTTCAAATGACACACTTGATCTTAAAATTACTTCTCAACAAACTTTCGAATTGCTTCTTAAATTCACTCATCTCTGACGCTGACGTCCTGCGCGATACCAACGCACAAGTCCGTTTTCCAAGGACAAGCATAACCGTTAACTTCACCTCTTTCCAATACCATCTTGTCACAAATAAATCTACTTACAGTTGCGGCATCCATTCTTGTAGTAAAATTCACCTCGTTAATTATCTTTCCGACGCTTCAAATCGGATATCCGACAATCACTTATGCGAGTCCAACATAAAGTCCACCGCAACTTCATCATTCTATCACTTTTCCAACACCGGTACCTTTCACAAGGCTAATCGCACTGAAAACTTCACAGTTCATCCACAATGCTGAACACAACAACTTTCTAGATTCCATCTTCCAGGATTTATTCTTGGTACTTAACGGTTACCTCCCGAAACATCATGAGTTTGCACCATACTTGCGGATCAACAACTGCTACATTGTTCCTCATCCTTCGAAGAGTAAACGTCAACAATTCTTGATCATTCTCCTTCTACAGACGCTCCAAGCTTGTTAAACAACCAAAACCTTAAATCCATGTTAACAAGCTCCAACAGTACTTGCACTATCTCGTTAAGCACTACATTGCACCAACAACTTACGACTGAAACATATCGGAGGAGCAAAGCTTCTCCTCCACCTCGCTCAAACTACTTCCTGCAACAACAAAATAAGTACCAACAGTATTTCACACATGTGTCGCGTACTACAACATAAAACACTGACAGCATTCAACTGTCGCACAACTCAACTGACTCGACAACTTGGGCGGATGGACCGACCTGCTCTGATACCACTTATGTAACACCCCAAATTCTACCCGGAATTATAATGTAGAAAATATCAGAGTATTTAAAATTTCAAACAACAAATTGAAGTATCACATATCAACTTAAAACTTCAACTTGGAGGAGGCGAGGAAAGTTTATCTTCCATCCAAGAATTAGATGAGATTCAAGTTGAGAGACTGGTTCATAAGCGTCTTCTGCTTAAGTCCACAAGGAGAAAACTTCCATTCATGTGGATTCAAACCATGTGTTGCTAGCTTCCTAGCCCGAAGACAGACATGGAATTTTGGTCTTCAGTTTTTGATAGATATTACACTTATTTGTTGGGTCTATATGAAAAATGTCGATAGAGGGAGTCGTCGGAATTGCCCTATCATACTCGTAGAGCATCAACTTTTTTAAAATTCACTTAACCGACTCCCAAACTCATATTCATTTGCAATGACCACCTTATCCTTTCCTTTAAGGTTCATCATTATTAATTACCCCTTTTCTTAGAAATGAATAAAATACAGTGGCGACTTTGTGACTTTTTCAGCCGCAACTTGTGCCACATTTTTAAGTAAAGGCTCGTCCTATAGTTGGACGACCATCTGGAGCTTTTTTTTCTAGTTGCGGTGCGGCCAACCCTTGGCCGACTAGGTGAATATTGTTTTTTTTTTTTCATTTTTTATTTATTTTGAATTAATAAATAATATTTTTATATTATAAATATTAATAATTAATAATTTTAAAAATTGGACCAAACCGGTCGATTGGACCGATGAGATCGGAAACTGGAAGTGGATCAGATATGTTATTGAACCGGTGAGAACCGACTAAAAACCGGGTGTATATTTATCGGGTGAAAAATATCTAACAAATTTATATCTGTTCACAAACGGGTGTAAATACATGTTATATTACACCCTTTTTAAATAAAAAACGAGTGTAAAATTAAAAAAAAATTGTTTATACTTTTATTATATTATTAAAATAATAAATAAATATTATATTAAAATGAATTAATTATTAATATTTATAATTTAATAATTAATTAAGTGTGCTACTCTCAAAGTCTCAGGTTCGAATCCTGCTAAATTCAAATTGCGTATTAAAAAAACATATATTTATATTTATATTTAATCGGTTTTAGTCGGTTCTCACCGGTTCAATATCACATCAATTCTAACAATCACACCAGACCAATGACCCGTCTAGTTTCCGATCTCATCGGTCCAATTGACCGGTTCAGTCCAACTTCTAAAACACTAATTAAAATAATTAATTATTAATATTTATAATATAAAAATATTATTTATTAATTCAAAATAAATAAAAAATAAAAAAAAAAACACTCTTCACAGGGTCGGCCAAGGGTTGGCCGAACCGCAACTAGAAAAATAAATGCTTCAAATGATCGTCCAACTATTGGACGAACCTTTACTGAAAATGGTATATTGGTATTTTATTTCCAGCTTGTGGCATATTAGTGCATTCTTTCCATATATGTGGCATATTAGTAAAAAAATTAGAAAAAAACATAGCTCAAATATACAAGTTATCATAATGAACTTGGTATCATTGACAACCTTTAGGAAATATATACTTAGATTTTTTCATCTACAACATTCTCTTAAAAGTCTTCATTTTCCCTCTCTTCTAAATGGGCAAACAAAAAAAGAAAACTGTAAGATAACCTTCTAGAATGACCTCAACATGGCAACACAAATATTGAATCATAATCACAAGAACTTTCTTTTCATATACATTTAAATAACCTCCAAATTGAAATTTCCATCTTCTGTTTACTTCAAACACCACAAATTAAAATTACTCATATTGCCTCATAAAATAAAGATATAGAATTAACAAATCTTAGGAAGAAAAAAACTGCAACAACAGCTACAAACATATAACATTTAAAATCCAACAATATTGAACATCATAAGATTGTTTTACATACCCTCTTAAACTATAACAAAATATAACATAATATAATAAATAAAGTGATGAGGATGATGATGATGAAGCATGATTAATTATGGCCCTAAACGATAGGGTCCATCAGCCATGTAATGACCATCCATATAAAGAGCTGCACTCTGTGGATGCAGTCCATCCATCACCATAAACTGCATGTCTTCAGATGGTTTCCAGTGCCTCTTTCTTTGATTTATAAACCAGTTATTTATTTGCTTCTGATCCAAACCTGTTGATTCAGCCAATGCCACCTTCTCCGATTCCTAATAATCACAAATGCAACAAGAACCGATGTGTCTGATCACTATAAGCAAATATTCTATTTTTAGACTTACTGAAGAACTGATGTATCTGATCATGACGAGATACATTGGTTCTTCAGTGAGTCTGAAAAGGATAGTTATTAGAGGAGTAAGGGTTTGGACATTTGGAACTTACGGAAGGGTATGGCCATTTGTAGTGCAATTCCCACCAGTTGAGTAGTTTTTGTCTAGCTTCTTTAGGGAGTTTTCCTTTCTTTTTCTTCTTGGAAAGTTCTTGTTTAAGGCTACTTAAGTAACCACTGTATTTCTTCAGGAGATGGTTTTTCAGTTCACGGTCTTCGGCGCGAGGATCGATCTCGGGAACTTGATCGGTTTCTCCGCCACTGTTCTCTTGTTCTTCTTCTGATGAACCAACTCCTTCATTTTTATCATCTGCCTCAACAATAATCAATAGGTCAGGCAACTTTTTTTTTCTCAAAACAGAATTAAATTATATTGTAAGCAATCCTAAACTAATTAATTCACTCTCATAGAACACTTTTTGAGGAACTAAATATAAAAACTTCGTAATAGAAATTATGTATTTAAATCTTTGAGTTTTGAAAATTACTTTTCAAAATAAAAACTCTAAAATTTTATCTTTAGTTTTGTTCAAGTACACCAGAAAAATCTTATATTACGTGAAAATTGAAACTAAAAGTAATTTATATATAAGATTTATATTTTTCATTTCAAAATATATATATATATATATATATATATATATATATATATATATATATATATATATATATATATATTTTTCAAATGACAAAATTGTGACAGATACCTATACAACAATATTTGACTTGAGGTCGATTTAACAAACATCCATAGAAGATACTCTTTCTTGTACAATGGAAGAAGAAAAATATAAAAGAGTAAAAAAAGATAGCAATAGAAAGAAATATAGAAAAAATTAAACCAAATATATAGCCTCATTTTTTAAAGTAAAAAATGTAATGTTTATATTAAGTATAAACAAAAACTCATTTAATAAGTCTCCTTAAGCCTCCTGAGTTAGTAGCTGACAAGCCACCTGAATTACTAGTTATATATAAACATTCGATATTAGATGTAAGAGTACCCCGAAATTTCACTCATTCATCTTTTAAAATATAATAGTTAAACTATTTGATTTATGTTAGAATTTTTTATTTAATAAATGAATATGCATAATTTCACCATTTATAAATAAACAATATTATATCCGATTGCTCTTACACAACTATCAATCAAGATAGTTTAACAATAATTTTTGTAAAAATTATTATACTTTCTTATAATAAAAATTTACTTTTTAAATACATTAAATAAACAATGTGTTTCGGGCTATTCACAAGGCCTGAAAAAGTAACAAGTTACTACACGAGGGACAAGTAGACTTTCTTTTTCCACGTCACGGGTCATAAAATATCTCTCACATGCTTATCCCCACTTCAATCCAACAACTAAATCTCACGCCGTTTCACACGCGTGTAGTTATTGGGCATTCCCCCAAATTAAAGAGAAAACTCGACACTTCACATATATTCTAATCATTTCTCTTTCAAACTTCACTTTTCACTCTTTACGTTGAAGTATTAACTTTACACATCAGTCTCCTCTCCACCATATCGAAAATCGTGAATTATCGTATCAGACTTAAAAATACACTTGTTTTGATTTAACTCTAGTTCCAATACAAAACACAATACATCTTAACTATATATGAAATATACATCAAAACACAATTCTAACCAGTGCCCTCATGGCAATGGTTAAGACTTTAAAATAGTAAATTTATCTCGGTAATCTGCGTATTTAATACCTTGAAAATTGAAATATTAAAATTTCTATAAAATATTTTCTTTTTTAGGAATGCTTAACCATTACCCTGAGGGCACTGGTTAGCAAGACCCCAAGCCTCAAAGTCTAAACCTAACTTAACATTTATACTATAAAATAGAATTTCCATTAAGTTTCTCGGATGGTGAATAACTTTAATCTAAAAAACATAAATGAAAATTCTATTTTATAGTCCAAATGTTGAATCACATTCGGACATTGATCCTTGTTGTACAACCACGTCACTATAACTTAATTTTTTTTTACAGAAATTTAACCGAAAAGACCAAATAAAATAATATAAGTAAAATTAAAGAACTAATTTATAATATTTTTTTGTTAAAAAGCTAAAGCGAAACATAAAATAAAATTAAGAGTGAATTATAAACTAAATATGCTTAAAGATAAAAACCAATGAAATATTTAAGACCGATTAACTCTAGTTTCAGTACAAAACACAGTATATTTGAATTATATATGAATTAAATAGATTGAATATTCAATTTATGTAAAAAAGTTTCTTATAATAAAGATAAAAACCAGAGTGATATTTAAGACTGAAAGGACTACAACTATGTGTGTTTGTCTTTGCAGCACAAAACCCAATGAATCCTTTGAAACTGTTAAACACATACTTAGAATCGGTTTTAGTCAGTAAAATATTGATTAACAAACAAACCCTAGGAGAATAATTTTGTCAGAAACTCAGTCAGTTCCTAGCTTGGGAAAAATAAGCCCAGCAGCATAAAAACACCAACGTGTGTATTTCGATTTTACCAAACAATAAAAAATGAATTTAACTATAAAAAATTCATCTACAATCGTGAAGAATGAACAGTGTAACCTCTAAAAGGACACTTACCAAAAAAGAAAAGAAAAACCTATTTTTTTTAAAAACATTTTCTTCAAAAATAAAATAAAATAAAATAAAGATAAGAATCTAGGATAGTAGAGATTAGGGTTCTGTAGATGAAGAAAGAAATATCATAAATTTTCTCTCTGGGTCCCTTTTTCTGCTCCCACGATTTGAAAGCATGTGAGATTTTTGGTCAAAATTTTCTGCATCTCTTCAGAAACACTTGAGTTTACGAATTTCAAGAACTTCACAACCCCTCACTCACACATTTATTCATACCTAGAAGCTAGTACTCCATAATCCACAATTAATTAATTAATCACTTAATTTCAGTGAAGTTAATTAATTAATTAATTAATTACTATAATATTAATATTAATAATAAAAAGATTACTCACCTGGGAAGATCCTAAGGGGTCCATTACAAAGCATATTTAGCTGAGTTTCAATTCTTCTCATGAAATCCATAGCTTCTTGTATTGGCCTTGTTAATTCTTCTCTATACTTCACAAGCATATCATAATATGCTTCCTATTAAAAAAACACACACACACAAAATATTTTTATAAATCTATATATTTTATTTTATATATAAAAAAATATTATCAAAATAATTACCATGAATTGGTCTAGTTCTGGATCTTTTGAAGATTCTCTTGAGTTAACTGAAGATCTTTGTCTTGCTTCAAACTCTTGCCTTGCTTCCACCATACGAGCCACCACTTCAGGTGGTGCTCCAATCTACACATATTAAAAAATAATTAATATATATCTATATATATAAAAAATAAAAAATTAGGTATATATATGTTTGATTAAATTATTATGATGATGAGAATCTTAGATTAAATTATTTTAAAAAATAATAATAATGATTGATAATAGTGAGTGACCTTTTGACAATCCATGTAAGCTTGTAAGAGACTAGAGTATTGAGGATGAGCAATGATTTTTGCTTTTATAGCTTCAGCTTCATTAGAGCTACTAGGACTTCCTCCTCCACCACCACTTTGTTGATGATGATTCATAATTGTTTGTGGAATAATATTTGTTCTCATTAAATTAGGGTAATGAAAAATTGAAGTATGAAGTTGTGAAGAACTATTAGATTCAGTTTTCACAGCACTTTGTTGATGATGATGATGATGATGTACTTGTTCTGACTGAAAACAATTTTCTGATGCTCTTGATTGAAGATGAAAGGAGTTGTTGTTCATTGGAATCTGGTTATACAAGAAATTTGGCCTAGAAGATTGATTTTGATTTGGATTTGGATTTGGATTATTAGTGTATTCTTCCATTTAACAACTCTATAAATAAATACTCAAACCCTAATTTGGAAAGGTTAAGAAATTGATTGAAACCCTAGAGAGAAAACATGGTTGAGATTGTTTATATATATAATGAATACTATGAATGTTAAGGACAAGAAAACATAACACAAGTGTGGTTTTGTGTGTGTTGAAAGGGTTCAAGAGGTTGGGAAAGTTTTAGGATGGTGAAGGTGTAGATTTTGGGGCATTGACAGGGTGGAGAAGATAGAAACCAGCAAAACCTTCACATGATGTGTTGTACGGAGAGAGAAAGAGAGAGATGGCTTTGTTCAAACCGGCAATGTCTTGGAGATAGGGGTGGTTGACAAGACTATGTTTTGTTGATGGAAATAAATGAATATACATATTTAAATATTATAAAAAGTTAAGTGTAATACCTAAAATTATTCGAGATGATAAGTGATTTCTATCAATTTAATTAGATGTTTTAGGTTTGAACTCAATTATATCAATTTGGTAATTTAACTTCTCTTATGAATAGTTTTACTCTCTAAAACATATTAAAACATATTCGTTCCGGTTTTAATTATAAACAAATAATTTTTTTTAAGTTTATTGAGTAGTGAATGTATCTGATCTATAAGATCAGATACATTGATTATTCAATGATCTAAAAAAAGAATATTTACTTATAATTCAGGACGGAGGAATATTTCAAACACATTCACGAGATTGACACAACAATAAAAAAAAAAAGTTTCAGTGCAGATATCTGAGACGGACACAAATACATGTATGATTTTTTTTCAAAAATCTTAATCTTACATGAGTTTTATTGTCTATTGTGATCTTATACGGTTGCGGCGCAAAAACTATATAATTTTTAAAATAAAAAGTTAAGTGTAGAGTAGGTTTATTTTTTTATATTTTTGCTTTATTTGTTAAAGTTAATTTTCTTTGCTTATCTCCGTAGTTTGTCCCCCTAATTGATTTCCCTTTTTGGGTTCTTGATCAATTGTTTATTACATGGTTCAAACGAAAAACTGTTGAGTGGTGTCATGTGTAGATTTGTATATTATTAATTGTGATTATAATATGTATTGAATTTAATTATACAAACAAGCTCTCACTTTCCAATAAGATTTATTATTTTTAATGTCAACAATCAAGTATTTTGTCTTTAACAACAATTATTTTAGTTTTTCTTTAGTGAAGTGCAAAGTACTTTTTTAATGGCCAATTTTATCATACAATAGGATTTGATGGGTGGTTCATGACATTTATTTACCATTTAATGAAATGATCCATTAAATTTAATCGTGAAATGTAAGTTTATAGGTCAATAAGAAGCGTTCAAGAAGAAGTGTTCAAGAAGACAAAATAGATTGCGAGTCTGTTTGGTAACACACAAAAAGTAGCTTTTAGCTTTTAGCTTTTCAGCTCGTATCAATAAAAAAGCTCTGTTTGGTAACTGTCATTTAGCTTGTAGCTTGTAGCTTTTTTACTAGCTTTTGGCTTTTTTCTCAAAAGCTAATTGAAGTAGCTTTTTAGCTTTTAGCTTTTAGCTTGTTATCTTTTCTTCCATTTGTACCCTTAGTATTTTATTAAAAACTCATTTTTACCCTTTATATTTTATTGTGATTTAAATTAAATTAATTGTGTTTTAATTGAGGAAATAAGAAAGGTTAGTCATTATACTAATATGTGTTTCACGATAAAATCATCTTCCATTTTGTTCATTGGTAGTTATCAGTCATCCTTTCTCTATTCTCATTCTCCATTCTCATTCTCTAAATCATCCGGGTATCTTCATATCTCTTAAACTGATTATACTTCAATATATTGTTGTTTGAAATATTGTTACGGTATGTGATTGTTTATTTTTTTTTTTGTAAAATAGTTGTTTGAATCATGATTTGTAGAAAAACCCTAAATCCCAATTTTATATTTTTATTACTAATGATGAATAGGTGAAATTATATGGTTTACAACATATTGATTTATTGATTTATTTGCTTGAATGAGAGTGAGGTGTTTTGGATGTATTGAGATTTTGTTGTGACTTGCTTGTAGTTTTTTTTTTTTAATTCCTGTAACCCAAAAACACTAATATTTTTTATTGTGTGTTGTTAAATTTATAAGATGGATTCAAGTAAAGATAAAATGGAAGCAACCAAATTTAAATGGACAACTGAGAATGAAAAGATATTTTGTGACATTTGTATCAAGTTTATTAGAAAGAACGGGCGTGGATCATTTAAATGGAAGGAGATTAGCAAAGAGTTTGAAGTTGCCACCAACATTAGATGTTTAGAAAAATCTTTAAAGAATAAATTTGATTTTATGAAAAGCGACTGGCGCATTTGGAAGTTTCTAAAGTTTGGTAAAACTGGCCTAGGATGGGATCCTGTTACAGGAAAGCTTAGTTGTTCAAATGAGTGGTGGGATAGAAAAATTAAGGTTAGTTTTTTACAAAAAATATTTGTAGTTAATGTAAAATTAAAATAATTTAATATAAGATCTTAAGGTTAATGGTTAACTTTTATTTGTGTGTAGGAGAAACCTGAGGCTAAAAAATTTCGTAATAAATCAATAGATCCTTCAATTGAGGAATACTGGAATCAACTTTTTGATGATAGTTATGCAAGCGGCGAAGAAGTTGTTGCCCCCTCTGTGAATCCCGATTTTGTGGAACCTGTAGAACATTTTAATGGCGGGGAAGAGGATAAAGAAAGTGATGGAGAAGACAACCATCATTATGAAAGTGATGGAGGAGAACATGTTTATGCAGAATACAGACGACATGCCTCCCAATTAGAAAACTTGTTCCGTGAAGAAAATTCTTTTTGGCCTGATTATTTGAATGAGGTAGGTGGCACTCAAGTATCGGTACAGGGTGTTAGAGGCACCCAAGTACCAAGCCAAAGTATTGGAGATACACAACCAAACCAAGGTATTGGAGATACACAAGTACCAAGTCAAGTTGAAGGTACCAATAGAGTTGAACAAACACAAAGCATGGCTAACAAACCTATTAAGGTAAATCGTAAAAGAAAATATACAGGGGGGGCAGCAAAGCTAGGATGTCAAATTGAAACGTTAATATCCCAATCTCATAAGGCATTGGAAATAATGCAATTTGATGGTGATACAAGTAAACAAGTTAATGGAAGCTCTACCATTGCTACAACAATGTCTATTATAAATCGGATGGTTATGGAAGGTGTTTTGGAAAAGGGTAGTGAATTATGGTGCTTTGCTGCTTGTTTGGTTGAGAATGAAACAAGAAGGGAGATTTTTTTAAACATGGAGGATGATGAGTCTAGAAAAATTTGGCTAACATACATGCATTCCAAAGAAAAATAAATTTGTAATCTGTTTTTTAAGTTTATGGAGTTTGTGCTTATAGTTATATTGAATTCTGTTTTATTACATTCAGATTTTATTATAAGAATGATTTGATTATTAGAATGTTTTTTGGTATGGTTTTATTAGATTGATTTTGATTTGGTTTTATTATAATGATTTTTGATTCGTTTCATTTGTGTCTTGTTTATTAGAATGATTTGGTTTTATTGAATATATTTTTTATTATAATGATATTGATTTGGTTTTATTATATTGCAATTTTTAGATATTACTATAAATATATTGAATATCTTTGTTTATTAGTAGGCATATCATGGATTTTGAAAGAGAGAAAAAGAGAAAAAAAATATGCACTTTATTGGAATATAAGATCAAATGCATTAAGTGCAATTGCTGCATATTACTATAAATATATTTACAAGGAACCGTGTATGACTTCCGTTCAAAGAGGACAAGATTGGATGAATGAGATATTGAATGGACACCCTGTTCGATGTATGAATGCCTTTAGAATGGACTCAAACTTATTTATACAGTTGTGTGAAGATTTACAAACAAAATATGGGTTACAGCCAAGTAAGAGAATGACAGTTGTAGAGAAGGTGGGCATATTTGTATATACACTTGCTATGGACGCTTCAAATAGAGACGTTAGAGAGCGGTTTCTACATTCCGGTGAGACTATTAGTAGAGTATTTCACGAAGTTTTGGAAGCAGTTAGTGGTAGAAGTAAAGGCTATAGAGGTCTAGCACATGATATTATAAGACCAAAGGATCCAACTTTTCAATGTGTACCACCTCATATTGCTAATGATGAGCGGTACATGCCTTATTTTAAGGTAAACAAAAATTTGTGAGTGTGTGTGCATTATATATATATATATATATATATATATATATATATATATATATATATATATATATATATATATATATATATATATATATATATATATATATATATATATATATTATTTATCATGATTGATACTTACTTATCTACTTTTTAATAGGATTGTATTGGATGTATTGATGGTACTCATATAGCTGCATGTATTCCCGAGGCTGATCAAATGCGTTATAGAAGTCGAAAAGGAATTCCCACCTTCAATGTCATGGCTTGTTGTGATTTTGATATGTGTTTCACATTTATATCTGTTGGATGGGAAGGATCAGCACATGACACTCGCGTTTTTCTTCATGCCATCAACACACCTGCGTTAAATTTTCCAAAGCCTCCTGAAGGTATTATTATACTCATGTATTTCTACAACATTTTTTTTAAATAATTTTATTTTATTTATTATTATTATTTTCATTTTAACAGGTAGATATTATTTAGTCGACAAGGGATACCCTGATAGAGAAGGATATCTGGTGCCTTATCCCAAGATAAGGTATCATCAATCTTAATTTGAACATGAGCCCCCAAATAATGCTCAAGAAGTATTCAACCGCACACATTCATCTCTTAGAAGTTGTAAAGAAAGATCATTTGGAGTGTTGAAGAAAAGATGGAAAATACTTAATAAAATGCCGCAGTTTAGTGTTAAGACCCAAATTGATGTTATAATAGCTGCTTTTGCATTGCATAATTATATTAGGGCCAACTCACAAGATGATGCGATGTTTAATGTTCTTGAGCAACATCCAAATTATGTACCTCATGATGAATTTCGAGATACTGCTGATAATTCTCAAGCTAGTGAAAGACTGGAGGGGGGTCACGGAGATCTAATAAGATGAAAGAAATTCGTAATAGTATTGCAGCTTTACTGTGGAATGTTAGACAATAAACTTGATTTTATTATTATTATTAAAAACTAATGTAATTGAATTGAAAATTACAATATGATTACTTTAGTTATTTTGTTAAATTAAATTACAAAATTTATATGTTTACTATATATATATATATATATATATATATATATATATATATATATATATATATATATATATATATATATATATATATATATATATATATATATATATATATATATATTTTTGTATTATGATTAATTTTATAATATTTAAAATATTTTACATGTGATTATTAATGCGTTTATTTTTATTGAATAAAAATTAATAAAAGTTATTTTTATTGATACTCGCATTTATTTTTTGAATGTCCTTTTATGTCATTATGCATTTATCAGCTAATGCAAAAGCTAATTTACCAAACACTCAAATTAGCTTATCAGCTACCAGTCATCAGCTATCAGCTACCAGTCATCAGCTACCAGCTACCAGCTATCAGTCATCAGCTACCAGCTAGTTTATCAGCTATCAGCTAGTTTTACCAAACAGAGCCTGCTTGTGTTCAAGACTTGAGATTGAATATTTCATCAAGGTATCTCGAGTATCAATTAACTTGTCTATATAATTAGATGCTCAAAGAAATTTCATCTCATTTGTTCTTAAGGTTCACAAACTTTTCTTTTGCATACTCTTTCATTTCATGGTTTTTCAAAGTGAAAAAAAAATCAAATTTTCCACTATAATAATCAGTTAGCATAATAAGCCAACTAGTTGCATTTTAGTTATGTTTTGAATGTTTTTGAAATTTCAATATAGTGTAATCGGTTGACAAAATATGCAAATCAAATACACCAGTTCATTTTTGAAATTTTTTTAACGTAGCAAAGAGTATAATCAGTTGACATAACTATGCAATCAATTACACCCGTAGAACTTTTGAAAAATTATGAATTTTTACATACCTCTTTATTACATTGATTCCATACATTTTTCAGAATCATTGCCACTTGAATCATGTTATTTCTAAACATTGCCATTGCTTTGGAGAGGTATCATCAACACTATCTAATTGTATTATATTTGAATTGTTTATTGGAAGAGAAGATCAATCTTTATAGAGACATTGATTCAAAGTGCAACAACTTACTTCAAATATCTTTTAAAAAGTATGTATTGATCACAAAGTGTTAGTGATCATTTGTATCAAATTAAAAGAGATATGCTTCCTTTTGTGTGTTGTAAAATCAGAAGGTAGTGTGTCTTCTTGATTGTAATAGAAAGTTAAAAGAGTTTTAGAGGTAGACTGTAATGGTTTCTAACATAATGAAATCTCACATGGAGTGTGAGGGGACTAGAGTACTCTTGTTTGGAAAGAGGAACTAGGATATATTGTTGTGTTCTTTATTTTATTTTATTGCTTTTTATAATTATGCACTTTATCATCATAACTGTTCCAGAAAAATAAGAACAAGGTGTCATCACTCAAAATTGAGAAAAGGCTAAAATACTAAAATATCTGGTTCACTCCCTCTTAGATTACACTCTAAACTTACATTTGGCATCAGAGGATGTTATAGGCAACTTTCTCCTTAAATCCAAAGAATGGATTTTGTAAATCTGGTTTTTAGAGATGATGGTAGTAACAACAAAACCTCATTTATTCTGTGGTGAATATTATGATTTTTGAAAGATATATATGCAAGCACATCTTGAAGCACAAGGAGAAGAAGTGTGCGATGCAACAGAAAATGATATGTTCGTTCCTATGAGTGTTATAAATGGGGATGGTACACCCAAGACCAAAAGTTCTTGGGATGAAGATGATAAGAAAAAACTTATCTATGACAAGAAAGCGAAGAAATTGCTCCAAGCATCCCTAAGCATTGATGAATTCTTCCTTGTCTCTCAATGCAAAACAACGAAGGAAATATGGGGCTACGTTAGAAGTCACTCTTGGAGGAACTGTGAAAGTGAAAAGGTCAAAATTGAACATGCTATCTCAAGAGTATGAAATGTTTAAGATGTCATGCGAAGAGTCAATTGTTAACTTGCGGAAAAGATTTTTGCACTTGACAAACTACTTATCGGCGCTTGGTAAGAGTTTATATAATGATGTACTTAATCTTAAAATTCTTAGATATTTAACCAGGAGATGGTAACTGAAAGTGACATCGATATCTAAAAAAAAGCCTATCCAAAATGACGTCTGCGACATTGTTCGAAAAATTTCAAGAGCACTCTTCTTGTAAAAAGACTTAGCGAATTTCTCCAAAATGATAAAAAAAATTGAAGTTTCGGTTAAAGGAGGAAATTTCTCAAGAATAAGAAGACATATACTTCAAACCATAATTTTACATGATTTGAATGTGGAAATAAAGGACATGTGTGTGAGTAAAATAACCTCTCTTATATATTTTGAATGTGTGATTGTAATACCCTTTGTTAGATGTTTGGAAGGAACTTGGTCTTCAGAACTTATGCCAAAAGTCAGATCTTGAGAGTCTTCAGAAGATCCTTTATCAGAGTCACAATCAGAAGCAATGACTTGTATTATGTTAGAAGTACAATCAAAAGAGCGTTATAGATCATGATTAATCTTTGTAAAGCACGATTCGTATCTTCCTATGGTCAAAGTGTGTTGATTTCAGAAACTGATGACTTCACATGCCATACTATCAGAGTCATAACCTGGAATCAAAAGCTACACACTAGACAAAAACCATAAGGGAACAAAATTGTCCCCTAAGATATCATGAATTTTTATCATCAAAACTAAAGGCCAAATGCAGATCCAAATCTAGTTCTTACATGGATGTCATATTTGGAGAAGCATAGATTATTCTTAGGTTTAAATTAGGTTTTCTAATAGGCTTGAGGGAACAATTGCGTTAGAATACATAGCCATATCATTTTAATATATGTATGTTGATAGATTTTTGAGACAATTTGTATGATAAGTAAGTCGGCTAGATTAATACTAATTACAAACTCCTTCAATATAAATATTAAGTTTAAGCTTTCAAATATTTAGCACTCATCAAGACTAATATCAAATAATCTAGTTCCCCCCGGTGAGGTGCATGTTCTATATTAGTAAGATTTGATGGGATACATGAAATATAAAATTGCTAACTTATTGGTTTTAACTAAACTAAACTAATTATAATAAAATTAGATACGTATAGAAGCGAAAATTGGGAACACTTTATATAATGGACTTGAATAAGAAGTTATTCACCCCACTAATAATAATCTATATTTATATTAGATACAATTGGAAGGAGTTCCTACATAAATAACTGAGTTTTGTATAATCATCCTACCACTAACTTAAAACTAAGTGAAGTACAAATCTCAATCCACTAGAAAATCTTCCAACGAGATTTCTGGAATCAAATGGTGAGGTATATTTGATTTGAGTAAAACAATGAGAGCATATTTAATTAAAGACCTAATTGAATAAGTTTTATTAATGATGCTTATATCTTCACTAATTTTCAAATGTAGATTACCATGTCAAAAAAAAACGTCAAACAACATTTTGCAATCTACCTTGACAAGGAAAAAATGTCAAGGACCAATTAGTGAACAGAAGACTCCAAGTTGTGCTCGTAATACTGAAAGAGATGCTTATAAGAAGCATATTAATTACTCCTTAAAAACTTCCTAAATCATGCTGGCTACCATGAACTCTCAATTTCAAAAGCAACATGAGAATTTGGCAATGCTCGATATGATCTAACACCTAAATATGCTACATTAAAAGCAACCTAGGCATGACAGATTTGAAGTTTCTAAATCTATTTTCAAGGCAAGTTAGGTGAGGGAGCCCTGTAGATCCTTATGTACTCAAGATGATTGGGTAAGTAGAGAACCTTGAAAGATTGAGTTTTCCCCTCAAGAAAAATCTCGTGAATGATTTGATCTTGCAACCGATTATAGAGAACTTCATTCATTTTCATTAATTTAAATATGAATGAATTAGTCAAATTCGGAAGTTGTTGTGAACGTTTGAAGATGTTAGATTGTGTCATTTTTACAATGAGGTGAATATATGTGCACACATGTTAGTCAATATTGGTTGAAGTCTTAGGCCTGATTTTGCTTCTTTTTCTTCGGCCCCTAATAGTTTATTGAGTCTTTTAAAGGATGACAATAGAGGTCTAAAGATCGTAAGATTGGTGTGTGTGTGTGTGTGTGTGTGTGTGTGTGTGTGTGTGTGTGTGTGTGTGTGTGTGTGTGTAACTTTAATTTGTTGTTTGGGCTTAGGCCCTCTCTTTTGCTAAAAAAATATGAATGATATGGACAAAACCTTGCTAGAACTAATATGCATGTTGAGAACTGTTGAGTAGAATCTGAATTCAAAAGAGAAGAACATTCTAATGGTCAATAATGAAAAGAATCATATCAAATGGATTAACAATAATGGTAGTAAATGGAATGGAAAGGAAGTTTCAAGGCCTAAACTTGATGCTTATACTTTGAAGACTAAAAGATGTATAACTAAGGAGAGAACTTTCTTCTACTGCGATAAGATCAAACATTGGAAGAGAAACTACTGAAAATACTTGGTAGATAAAAATAATGAAGTAGAGACTTCAAATTCAGGTTTTTTCATTATAAAAATAAATTTATCTACTTCTGCGTCATGGGCATTGGTTAATGGATGTGTTTCTAACATTTGTACTAATGTGTAAGGGCTAAAAACGAGCTGATAATTGGCAAAAGGTAAAGTTGATCTACGAGTTGACAAAATGTTGATGCTTTAGCCATAGGAACTTATGTATTGAATTTACCTAGTGGTTTATTAGTTCACTTAAAGAGCCCTATTATGTACCTGCAATTAACAGGAATATTATTTTTGTTTCTTGTTTGTATAAGTTTGGTTTTTAATTTATGATAACAAACAATTGTTGCTCTATTTACTTAATTGATATATTCTATAATACTCCACAAATAAAAAATAGATTGTATGTCCTTGATCTTGAAATGTCAATTTATAACATTAATAGAAAAAGGATGAAACCTAATAGGTTATATATGACTTACCTTTAGCATTATCACTTAGGGGGCATAAATGAGAAACTCATTTCAAAACTCCATAAATATGGATTCTTGGACTTTTTAAATTATGAATCATATGAGACATGCAAATCTTGTTTACTTGGAAAGATGACAAAAATCACAATTCACAAGAAAAGGTGAAAGGACTAATGATCTTTTAACACTCATACATACTGATGTATGTGGACCACTCAACACACCATTTAGATGAGGTTTTCAATAAATTATCACATTTACTGATGAGTACAATAAATATGGATATGTGTATTTAGTGAAACTCAAATCTGAATCCTTAGAAAGTTCAAGGAGTTCAAAAAAGAAGTATAAAATCAATTAGGCATTAACATTAAAAACTTTTCAATACTTTATCACATTTACTGATGAGTACAATAAATATGGTCATGTGTATTTAGTGAAATTCAAATCTGAATCCTTAGAAAAGTTTAAGGAGTTCAAAAATGAAGTATAAAACCAATTAGCCAATAATATTAAAAACTTTTGATTATATCAAGGGGTGAATATTATAATATGGTTATGTCTCTCACGGTGTTGTTAAAGTCTTGGTTCTATTTGGCCCACTCTGGCCTTATCTGATTGATGATGATGCTCGAGAGGAGCGGTTTTGCTTTGGACCCATTGCCTGAAACAACAACAACACTAGAAAGTGCCAAGAGATTAGAAAAAATAGGATTAGATAGATTTTTTAATCTCTCTTTCTTCTTTTAATGCCTTGTTCACGTCTTTATCCTCTTGCTCCTTAATACAACATGCTATAAAATAAAAATGACTAATTGGTATAAAATGATATTTAAAATTACAAATGAAATAAAACTTATCTGATGGGTTGCCTCCATTAAGCGCTTCTTTAAGGTCCTAAGTTTAACCTTTCGATTTTTATGTTAGGGGGCATATATGACACGAAAAACACATCATCCTTCTTCTTCCTTTTGTTTGATAGGAATTTCAATACTTTAAGGAATTGAAAGTTTTTCTTCCATATTCTCTTAGGCTTATAGTATCGAACAAGACATACATCTTAACCAATACACCATCTATTTCTTCTTTCTCATCAGCCTTGTTGTTAGAATTAGGGACATTCTTTTTTTAAAGATCTTGTTGTTGGATATCTACGTCTACATAAATTATTGAATTTGGTGCTTCATCCAAAATTATACAATCTTCATCTTGGATTCTCGCTCTATTCCTTAATATCTTTTTCACCTTTTCTTCTTCTATTCTTGCTTCTATTTCTTTATTAGGTGTTGTTCATTTTTCTTTGTCTTTCTCTTTTTCAACTTCTACTTCATCGACTACCTAACATTCCTGTTTGAATTCTCTTTCAATTTTCTTATCTATAGGACTATTTAAAATTTTCCCATCGAACTCCCCACTAGAGCTCAATATTAATGCTAATTGGCTAGATACTTGACTAAGTTGCATATCTAAGTTCTCAAGGATGCTTCTGTGTCCCTTTGCAAGGTTTCTTGCTACCCTTTGATTTTCTGGAAATTAATTTGATACTCTTTATGAACTGGGTCAAGATTTTTTCAAGTTGAGATGATGAATCCTTCTCCGCAAGTTCCTTTGTATAAGCTTTCAACTTTGCTAAGTTAGCAGATATTTCATCTTGCACGATTGTCTTGACCTTGTATACAAACAAAAAGAAAAATACCTTAGTAGCACTGCATTAGATAAAAATTTAAACACGAATAAAACTAAAAAGAGAAAGAATAGGAAAGAAAAATTAAGAAGAAACAAAAAGAACTTATTACAAAAAAATATTTACAAATGAAAACCAAAAACAAAAAAAACTAAATTAAATGTTGCACAAGCGTTGCCTTGTTGAAATTATCAAGGGCGCCAAAAACTTGCTGACCTCTCAGCCAGTGTACCGATAGTGTCGAAGTAATAAAAAGATATCGTATCCACATGGACGACTATTTAACCAGACAATGTTATGCAATGTTAAGAAAGTAATAAATAGGGGGGAATTAGAGCCTTAATTACGAAAAAGGTAAAAGTTTGTTGTGTCAATAATACGATAGCAGTCAGGTTTTTGTATAGAATTCCCTTTTGCTCTCCGGTTGATGTTCAATGTAGTACGTGAATGATATTGTTGCTATAATTTCACAGAGAATTAACAAAACTACTATACCCAATCCCTTGGTGTATAACTCACTATTCTCTACTAGAAGTCTCATATCCCTAGTTAACCGACGTAAGTGAGATTAGGCAATGCAATAGCACATTAATTCATAAGCCACTACTCGAGGTCTCCTAACCATATTCAACCACTATAAGTATAATAATTGCTCTAGATCCAACACATAGATTAATGGTCATTATTCTCTATGATTCCAAAATTAGATTAAAAGAGTATCTCACATAAAAATTATTACAAACAAGGAGCAATTGAATAGAATTATAACTCAAATTATTCAAGCAATAACAAATCAAACATATGTCCAAACAGTGTTAAAATTGGTTCATCATACAAAACCTAACCTAGAGAAACTTAGCTACTCGTAATGATTAAATTACAATACCAAATAAAAATAATAATAAGAACTTTCAATAAGTTAATCCTTGAAGAACTGGCCTCTAGTTGCTTAAATGCGCTCCAAATCTTCCTTCTCATATTTGTAAATCATCACTTGTAGTGTAAAATCGTAGAACCTTTGAAAAGATGCCAAAAATCCCTATTTAAAGCCATTAGAAAATAGTCAGAATTCGTCAGAATTTGATAAAAAAAAAGGCCCATTGCGCGATTCAGGGATTGCATCGAGCATGCGATGCATCTTTAATAGGTTCATCACACACGCAATTGCGCGCAATGGCTAGTGCAATTATTCCAATGAGTTGCTCGGTTTTTCTTCTTTTTCAGCCAAATTTCCCCAAGTCCTTATTTCTTCAAATTTGGTCATCTTCGACTTGTTTATCCCATTTTCTTCAACAAAATATATGCAATGACAGAGCTTCGTCACACACGTGTCAGAAAAAAGTAGTGCAACATTTCAATGATGGAAAGGCATTTAATTCGTTTATTTAGACAACATCTTTGGAGGTCGGCCAAAATCATTTAAGGTTTCCCCAACATTCTCAATTCCCAACAAAGCCTTGTGGGGAATTGTTATGGGCCGGACAAAGGCTCAAATGGCTGAAACCCAACTCATCTTAAATTCACTCCACTTGACCGAAGGTATAAAGTTAGTTCACACGGAAAGCAATATACATTCTCTAATATCCAATTTTCACTATAATTGTCTTGAATCTTAAACTGACTTGGATGTTAAAGTGTTAATCTGGTAGGTTCATCTCTGCACCACCGTATCGGAGATCAACACCAATGATTCAAGATCCCTAATTCATCAACTACATTAAATTCTGGTTTTAGAACGGAATAATACTTAATAATATATTATGTTTAAAATAATATATTTTTATAGTGTATTTTTAATAAATATTATGAGATTTTCTTATTTTATTTTTTGTAAATTAACAATAAAGAAATGACCGCTTGGGGTCGAGTAGCCCGCAACACGTCTAAGACTGCACTCAAATAACATATTGTGTGCTCATATTATTATAGTTTTTAACCTGGCCGTATAAAACTGAGGCCCGACAAGGAGGACATGTTTAGGGTCAGATAACACATTATGACAACGACACTAGTACATATTTTAGCACACAAATCAATTAAACAATCTATTTACACTTTTGCCTTCATTTAAATTTTTCTTTTCTTTATTATATTTATTACGAGTGAGAATAAGATGACCGAGTTAGGTTTTGTCGAGCCTAAGGCCAACTTTGCTAAATATTTCAAAGTTCAAGTTTGTCTTGTTGCTTGTCATTAGCTTATTTATAGGCCTGAGTCAGACATTTTTGAAATTTTGGTTTATCTATTAGCTTACTTTAAAGTCTATTTTATTTGAGTATATGTAAATAAACAATTTATATATTTAGATTGATTAGAAAATAAAAAAAAATCAATGTGACTAAATATTTGTTTGCATTAACTTATCTGAACATACATAATAACATAAAATTTTTATACTAATTGTTGAAGAGAAATCATAAAAACAATTTATAACATTGTTATGAAAGTTTTTTTTAGTTTATTTTCATAAGTTTTTGAATATATATATATATATATATATATATATATATATATATATATATATATATATATATATATATATATATATATATATATATATATATACTTTTCTTATTCAACGTATAAAATGTAATATAATAATAGAATTATTTATATTTATTTAAATAGGTAAGTCTGATATGTTCAAAAGACTTTTCTAATAGAATGTGATTTAATTTTTTTAACTAAAGAAATTTATAAAAAGTCGAGACATTATTTAAAGAAAAAAAATATGACGAGTCTGTGTAGACAAAGTTGTAGATTCTATTAAGTGCTTAGACATATTCTCATCTATATTTTATGTATTTCATAGTTCAAAAACGATTATTATTTAATATTAAAATAACTATGTATTTCATAGTTCAAAAACGATTATTATTTAATATTAAAATAACTATTAAGATGACATATGAGTATGGTTATCATCCTACAAACTTTAAACTTTAAGTTTATTAAGATTAAAATTCCTTAAGAAGTTAAGAAATATATGAAAGACAAATGTAGTTTTTTTTTTAACAGAAAGAGAGACTAGTAAGTTATTATTTTAACTAATATTTAACAATTTTTTGACATAATAACATAATAAACATTCAATATTCAATAAAAGTCTTTTGAAAAAAAAAACATAATAAATAGAATTACTTTTGAATGGTATGATTTGGCAATTCAAAGAGGGACAGTCTGAATTTTGAAAGACCCCACCAAAGTCACAAAAAGCCTCCATTCTCAAACAACTCCCCCGAAAGTCTCGCGCTCCAACTTGTGGGGGCCATACTTTGCATTTTTATTTTTTACTTCTAACTGTTTCTACTTTCTCTCACGTTCTCGTATCTTTTTCTTTTCGGATTGTACTATACACTGCCATGAAAGACAAATTCAAGAATATATACCAAATTTGAACTAGGAATTTTATTTCATCAAATTAAAATATTTATTTTAGTTCCCTTCATTTGTCATTCAACTTCACTATTTATCACCAGTTTCTCATGTACTACCTTTTCATTTCAAACCTTTCTTCTTTAGAAAAGAAAACTAATAAAACAAACATGCAACGGTAGTTGTATTAGCTAAAAAGTGAAAGGATTCTTTATAAAGTTCATAGGATCAAGTTAATATCAATTCAAAATTGCTCTCTCATTTATCTAATAGTTTTTTTTTACGACTCTTTGTTTGGATGTGAGAAGAGATTGTGAAAAGAAGAAAAAATATGAGAGGGCCTTTAAATAAGAAAGTGAAATGGATAAGAAAATATGGCAGCTCAAAATAAGAAAGTGAAATGGATAAAAAGAAATGGCACGTTCAAAGTAATATTTTGTGTGAAAAAAGAAAACTATAACCCCAAAAAAAGATAAAGTAAAAAGAAGTAGAATAATTTATTGAATTGACAACAAAACTACCTAGCTCTGAACATTTTATATTCTTTTAACCAAAATAAAATAAATAATATATATATATATATATATATATATATATATATATATATATATATATATATATATATATATATATATATATATATATATATATATATATATATATATGCGTGTCAAATTCAGTAACCTCCAATAATTCTTTATCGCATATCCGTATAATAAAATCTGATATTCGATTGAAAGCTAACATCATATAGATCATGTCCATAAAATTTAATATTAATCAAAAATTATTTGACAAGTTAAAGAGAATTATCAAAATTAACGGTTTCGTTAAAGTTTTGTAAGATGTTAGTTTTTATGCATCTCGTTGACATATCAAATGATTTTCGATTGATATTAAATTTTATAGACATGATCAATATGATATTAGCTTTCAATTCAATTGTGAATTTTGTTATACTAATATATGGTAAAGTGTTCTGAAAGGTGATCGATCCCTTTTAAAGTCCAATCAATTTATATATATATATATATATATATATATATATATATATATATATATATATATATATATATATATATATATATATATATATATATATATATATATATATATATAAATTGATTGGACTTTAAAAGGGATCGATCCATAATTCAAATGGTCTAAAACCTTCTAAAAAGATCATAAGTTGAGTCGGGTGGGTTAGCAATTGCTTGATCCACCACGCATCTTTGACCTGCTGAAGGAACCATAAACTCCAAAATTTCTTTTGCGGCAATCTTCACTCAATCTTACTAAAATTTACCTTTTGAGAAGAACTTCTTAGTTTTTTTTCATTGGATGTCAATATCCAGAACAACCAATAGCAAATCGAATCTTCAATTTGAAAGCAAAACCCTGTGAGACAGTAGAATATAAATGAACCTCCTTGTAACACCCCATATTTTCTAATTTTAATTTAATCGGAAATTAAATTATTATTTAGAATTATTTGGTATTTTGTTGAATTATTTGAAGAATTATGAGATGGGCTATTGGGCCAAGTGTGGTGTTAGTAAAGAGGGGGTGCTATGTTAGTAAGCCCTTTTCTAAAATTATAATCTATTTTCATAAAATAAGAAAAATAAGGAAATTGGAAAATAAAAGAGGAAAACCTAAGAGGAAGAAGGAGAGAGCTCATGGACAAAGATCCATTTTCGTATTCATGGTGCAGCCTTCACAAAACGAGTTATAACTTTTTGCTCGCAGCTCCAAATCAGGTAATTCTTGAAGATTTGGATTCTACACAAAATTTCCTTGGATTTGATATATTAATTCGTGTTAGAGAAGTTCTTGATGAGGGAGATAAGCAAGTTTGAAGATTGAAAATTCTTGCTGAATTTGAAGAAAAAGGGCTTACGGGTTTGATGGGGAAGAAGGGGAAAAGTCCAGATTCTTGGCTAAGGTAAATGGGGACTCTTCCGATTAACCTCTATTATTGGGTTATATGTGATGATAGTTCATTAGTGAAGCATGGCAAGTGAGTTATAATAAATTGTTTTATTGAATTGTGGCACCCTTGTTTTTATGTTTACTCTGAAATTTTTATTTAATTGCCGAGGAGTTTAAAAGGGTGTTACACTCCTCACACTAGATCTTCACACTTTTCTCGTACACTTGAAATCAAAACACACACTATGAGTTTTTGGATGGAGGTTGAAAATGATGATTTTCTATAAGATTCTCACACACACACACACTTGTTCAAAAACTCACAAATTCAACACAAGAAACTTTTCTGGAAGTTTAAAGTGAGAGAAATTTATGTTTCATCAAATATGAAAGGTTATGCAAAAATCTATTTTTAAGCCATACACAAAAGTTTACATGTTTTGAACTAGAGATAGAAAATTTAATTTATATGTGAGCTAGATAAATGCAATAAAAAAAGTAAAATTTATCGTTTGATTAGAGTCAAGAGTAATAATGATGATTCAAGTCAAATGAGACAATGACATAAGTAAAGAACATAAATTTTGGACTTTGCTCTTTTGATTTGAGTCATGTGATTCGAGTAAAGAAAATATTTGATTCGAGTTACATTGCCCGAAATATATTCCACAATGAGAAGTTCATCCATGATTCAAATAAAGTTGTTATGTGATTCAAATTAAGCTCTTCCCAAATTCAAATCATGGGATCTTGTGATTCGATCATACTTTAAGTGGCAATTTCTAATTCACTTAATTATATTATATATATTAATAATAAATTAGAGTTGCGAATTTTTGTCCATGTCAATATAATTATGCCACATCAAATATATTCCTATGTGGGTCCTCTAAAAACTCATCTTCACTTTTAAAAAAAGTTTACTCTGTATTAGATGTCATGGGTTCAACACCCACTAACTACAAAAATATATTAATTTAACCACTAATTACTAATAACTTCAATATAAAATAATTCTATCAATATTAAAATATAATTTATATATTTTTCTTGCAATATTTTCATCTAATTCATCATTATTAATATATTTTTGAAAAGTAAAATTAATTTTACCTGTTTACTCAATATAGTTATAGTATTTAGGAAAAATACCATTTTGGTCCCTTAACTATACCATTGGGTCAGATTGGTCCCTTAATTTTTTTCGCGTCACCTTGGTCGTTTATCTTTTTAATACATGTATATGAGTACCTTCCGTTTGTTTTCCTCAAATATATGTTTATGTTAGTGTACGTGGCAACTGAGTTGGCAATGATACATCATCTTCCTTATTACCACGAAGTTTCTTTGTTTGTCACTGTGTTTATCTATTTTCTGCAACTCAAATCAAATTTGGGCAATATTGGTTTCCTTCGTTTTCATCATTGTTTTTTTCGTTTTCTTTTAAGCATGAAGTCCGACTAATGTTCAGAAGAACTCTGAAAGTTGTGATTCTAGTGTATACACAAGCTCGAGATGGAAACCTACATGTCATTGTGAAGACATGGTTGTGATTCGTAGGGAAACAATTGTTAAGAATTTTGGAAAGAATATTTGGGATTGTCCAAATTTTAAGGTAAGCCCTAACTTTTGTTTGATTTATGTCCAAATGTGAAAAACCCGTTTGATACATATATGAAATTTGTCGGGATCCTTGCAAAGAGGGTGTGGTTATTTCAATTAGTTCCATGAGTATTTGGGAGATGAATAGGTTCAATTTATGATGAACACGTTGGAAAGCATAGCAAAGGAAATTGATGATGCAAAAAAAGTGTTTGAAAAAGTTAGGGTGATAAATGAAGAATTAGGGAAAGTTGTGATGCAACCTCAAACTCAAGTGAACAAGCTCTTGAAGTGGAATTAAAACGTGGAATTAAAACATGGAATATTATGTTTCTTGTAATTTTCGGTGTATTGTTTTTTAAGATGTTTTAGGAGTATGTATCAGTTTGTATCAATTTACATATCAATTTGTATCATTATATTGTTATGGATGATTTGGTATGTATCACATTCTATCAATCTAATATGAGTTGGTTGGTTTGTTTGGAGTAATATTGTTTGTACCAGTCTATTTACATATCAGTCTGTTTACGATGTCACAGTGTTGTTTAATTAACCAGTTTACATAACTGAGTTAACATCTAACTGCGTTGCATAACACACTAAAGATAAATGGTAAATGAGAATTCCATGTCAACTTTTAAGATCTTTTTACAAATATACCAATACATATAGGAAGTCATATCCTAACAGAGGATAAAATTGCTCGCTTATTAAAGGGATGTAAAACTCCTAACATTGCCCCTAACATCATTTTATTTTATTTTAAAAATGCTAATTAAACACTAGAGCCCAAACCAAATCAAACCATATACCTTATAATAACACTAAAACACACCACTCACAATAATAATTGACTAATTTTAAGTTATTGACTAATTTTCATGTTGGACAACATAAGTAGTGCACACATTTTCTCCCCCTAAGTTTCACTTCCTTTGCTCTCTCATTGACTTAAGCAAAGACCCAAAACAACCACCATTACTCGTGATTCAACATCACCTGTCATCATTTGAGATCTAATCGTATCAAAGGGTGTTACAAAGTCATACTAGAAAAAAAATATGTTTAACTTTAGAGAAATCAATTTAGATTTCAGAAAGAGATAGAAGTTATTGTGCTTTATTATTCTTTTCATCATGTACTTTGTTTGGTAGGGGGATTAAATACCCTTCTTTTGTGCCTGCCACTATCAATTATAGTAAATCTTAATAGTAAAGTTATTAAAATGTTTCAAGAATATAAACTAAACAAGAAACTATCCTTTAGAGGACCCATGTCTGCCATTAAATCACATCAAATGTGTTTAGCAACTATTTTTTCTATATATATTCACATATAATTTTCTATATCAAATGTCTCTATATATTATTTATCATATAAATGGTATTTATATGACTATAGAATATTATCTTTAACTACTTGTTAAGCAAACCAAATTACCTTTATAGTAAGAAAGAATCCAAGGTGATAATGTTTAACTTTTGATTCACAAATTCATCATCCACGTTTCTTGCTAGATTGGAATAAAATCAGCACATAATATATATAATAAAGATTAGTTTTTCGTAATTATTGCTTTATTAGGTCAATTATTATTCTGCTTTGCTGTAAAACAATGAACATAAAAGGATACACTACGCCAAATTTAAGCTGTAGCAGCGCAGCTACTAAAGCGCTTTTAGAAAAAGCGCTCTCGTAGGGCTCGCTAAAAACAAAATTAATAAACAAGGAAAAATGATGCAAAAAAAGCGCTCTGGTAGGGGGAGTTATGAGAGCGCTTTTAAAAAGCGCTCTGGTAGGGGGGGGTATGAGAGCGCTTTTAAAAAGCGCTCTGGTAGGGGGGTTATGAAAGCGCTTTTAAAAGCGCTCTTATAGGGTGGGTGCTACGAAAGCGCTTTTGGGATAAAAGCGCTCTGGTAGGGGGTGTTATTAAAGCGCTTTTGAAAAGCGCTCTGGTAGCCCATTTAAAAAATTATATATTTTACAAACACACGCGTTTTGTTTCAGATCTTTCTTCTTCCTTCGTTGCTCCGCCGTCCTCTCTCCGAAACCCTAGCAACCTCCGCCGTTCTTCTTCCTTTCAGATCCAAAACACACGAGTTTATGGTGAGTTCGGTTTCGATTCTGAAGGGTTTGTTTCTTTTCTGAGTTTATTTCTTAGGGTTTGTTTCGATTCTGAAGGGTTTGTTTCTTTTCTGAGTTCGTGTTGTTGCTGAGTTCTTCTTCCTTTCTGAGTTCATGAATGCATGATGTATACTATTTTGTTAGAGTAATGATTGTTTGATTAATGGAGTTCAGCTATCTGATTTATTTTATCAGAATAGAATAACAATTTCAGCGGCTGGAATTTGGGGATTGTTGTTCATATTAATGATGATTTTTTTCCTCCTAAATGCTTTTATAATATATTCTGGAATAATATGAAATTTTTTCCCTCCTATATCATCTTCCCTTTGATCTGTTAGAATTGTTGAAAACTTCCTCAGGAAAAGATCATCTGTTTTAGATGTAGTGTATTTTCCTTATGTATCACTCATAATTAGATATATGGAAATAGTAGATTTGTAGATTATTCTGCTGATTTTTATTCGAATTGATGCTCAATATCGTGTTAATTTTAGGTACAAAATTGAGATTGAGGTGGAACACGATTCCCAGACTGTTAATTTTATCTTTTGGGACAAGGAATGCATCCCTTATGTTGGCATGTCGGCTCATGCCCTTCGACAGTTAATGAAAAAGGTTTGTCATCTCAGCATACTTGCACAAACTATAGAAGAATTCAATCTAACATGAGATACAACCATTTCAAATGGCAAACTACTTATGAAATCTGCTGTACAATCTAACTACTTCATTTTAGTGCAACCACCGTGTTCACTCTATAATTCAAACAAATTTAAGGATACTTCTAATATAAAATTCCAGTACATGTTATACTAATATAATCTTTCTATATGACTCTCTATGTTAACTAAGAGTGATTAGTCAACAAAAATATGTCATTTTTCTATTAATTAAATGTGAGTATAGTAACAAGCACTATCTATTTGACTATTAGAATGAAAAGACAGAAGATGTCAATTTAGTGTGGAGATCAGCAGATTGATTAGTGGGAAAGAGACAGATCAATTTGCATATATCATCATTGTAGAATTTGTTAAAAATGGAAAGAAAATATGTTAATTTATTGGAAGTTTTTTTTGTTATTTATTTAACAAAGTCAATTTTAGTTAACCCTAATAAATAAATGTTGAAATGTGTGTCTCATACAAGATGACAATAAACAAAATGAGATTGTTCATGAAACTGAAATTAACATGATATGATTGAGCATGAGATACAGAGAATCCATCCATGCTAATGCACCAAGATATCATGCATGTCAAGCTGGATAATGAGGAGGACTTAGACACTATACTTGCTAATGTAGTTGATTGAACCACCCGAGTTGTTAAAGTTGGTTTAAATCATTTAGATGTAGATAGTTCGGTTTGAATATTGTTAGTCTTTTAAAATACGATTTTTATGCCCCACAACACTATTTTTTTTTTAGTACGTGAACATTGGACTAATTCATTTTTTTTACAATTTTTTTTTAAAATGATAGGTTCATAAACTCACCATCATGATCACTTCTTAATAATATATTTTTTAATGAAAATTAGTTTTGGACAAGCTTAGTAAATCTAATAAAAACTGTAAAGTTATTTCCTTATAAGGTAAGAATAGGGTCCAAATAAATCGAGTAAAATCGTCTACAATAACAAAGTCGTTCTAGTTATCTCCTAGAATAACATATATTATGGGTTTATTTATAGAAACAAATTTTTTCGGTTTAAAAGATATTCTTATTTGCTTTTCCATTTGAAAAGAATCACATAACTTTTTTTTTTAAAATTGAATTTGTGGTAGACCAATTATTATTTCCTTTTAACTAAAAGAACTCCATCTATGGTGATTGTGGAGGTATATGTCTCAATACCTTCATCAAATATTTTACCTCGATTGTCGTCTCCCAAAGTGAAATGACTACGTTCTTTGTGATCATAATCGATGAACATTAGAATTCCACTGTCATATATCTTGAGTGTCCACTATCTAGAAACCACATTCAATTTGCGACAGTAAGACATTCCTACAAAAAAAGATCAACAAGGTAATTTAGGTCCCCTAACTCTGATTGAGTCTTAAAGGGTTAGTATTAGAACACTTAGGAGTCCATGTATAAGACCATAAGGTAATTTTACGTTTCTAATGTGACATTTATTCTCACATCAGTAACGTGTCACTTTAGTAAGAGTACTGCTTCTTTTATTTTTAATGTGATAGGCATTCTTCTTAAAATGTTTCCCAAAATTTTGACTTTCTTCACTTGAAATGATAGAGTTATTTTGGGTTTATATGCTTGCACATACAATGTTTGTAACAGTCAGATAACCTAAATGATTTTGATGATGACAATACTATGAAGTAAAGTCTTCATCTAAAGTGATGAACATGCTGTTATGCATGGAAGATAAAGATGTCAAAGCCAATATCTTATCAATATTTAATTTCAAGTGGCAGTTGGTGGAATGCTTTATGATATTAAATCAAGCAATCCCTTTGATGATGGTGTCTGTTAATATACCTTATCAAGCATTGTCGAATAAAAGAATACTAGTCCCAGATGAGGTGTTGAATGATTGAAGAATCAAGCAAGGGATCTTGAAGCTTCAAAGTTTGTAAAAAAGAGTAAGTGTCGGAGTGTTGAATGATTGAAGAATCAAGCAAAGAATCTTGAAGCTTCAAGGTTTGTGAAAAAGAGTAAGTGTGAAATCTCGCCCGGTCCATGTGTGAGTGATCAAAATCCAAAAGATATTAAAGTGTTTTGACATACTTTCTCACTCTCAACTCCTTTCCTTCTCATTTCTCTCATTTTATTGAATTACCTTAGTACTTTAAGAGAGAAAAATAACAGTGAAGTGTTTCTTATTTGTTTAAGTGCTTAGGGCATAATTATAATTTTCATAAGAAGAATTTATTTTGTGTGCAATATCTTTTGTAAGAAGTCGTTATTTGGTTTGTAAGTTTATCTAGTGAAAGCTTCTATTTGGTTCATGGTATTGTCTATGAAAATATCTACTTGGTTTGTGAGCTTTGCAAGGTGTAAAAGCTCTCATTTGATTGTGAGATTGCCCATCAAAATCTCTATTTCATTCGTGAGCTTTGCCTAGTGTGAAAGCTCCGACTTAATTGTGAGATTGTCTATCAAAATCTTTGTTTGGTTCGTGAGTAAAAGTTATTTTTTGTTTCTAATATTATCTTGGTGTAAAATATCGTGTGTGATTTGAAGGATAGCTAGTATAGAACTCCAATAAAATATTTGTAAGAAGTTACATGGGTATAACTTGTGAAAAGCTCACATATATAGTGGAACACATAAGAAGATTATTATCGGAGATGAGTCTGGTATGTGGTTACACCGAACCTCTATAAATCTATGATACAATTCTCTTATCCCTTATCTCTTTTTAGTTCCTCTATTTATCTATTTCTTGATGTGCTTAATCTTTTATTTACTCTAATTTTGTTTTACTTACTTATTCTGCTACTTACTCTTTGTTTAAACTATAAAATCATTTTAAACAATTCTTTTGATCAAAAATTTTTTAATTGGATATTTTTTTCAAATCCACACAATTCACCCCATCTCGCTCTTCTGTTTGGAGTCACTTGACCAACAATTATTATTAGGAGATCTAGTTATATGTGTAAATTGCCTTTTCAAGTTTTCAACTACTAATTTTAAAATTAGACTAGTACCATATTCCACTATATCAAAATTTTCTTCTAAAGAACTAGAAATACACAAACATAAATTCTCATTTATTAGAAATACAAGTTCCTCTTTCAATGACTCTAAAGCGCTATTAAGATTAAAAAAATTATCTAAGGTTTTAAAATCATTTTCTTTTGAAGATAGGTTTTCTTAAAAGAGTTTCAAGCATCAACATGCATTTCTCTAAATACTTTAGACAATTGACTTAATGAAGGTTTAAAATATGAGTTTTAATCATTTACCTCTAAGCCCTTTTCTTTGTAACATGTCACTAAGCATAGATGAACAATTTCTTTATCACCTAAACTTAAGCTTGACAAGGAGGAGTCTTCATCCTCTTATTATTCCACAGATAAATATTCTCTACGATCTTTGGAACTTTTTACCTTTATCTTGCAAAACTCTAGCTTGTTCTTGTGTTTAATGAAACTTGGAGAATTGATTTTGTAATGACCAAATTTACCACATTCGTAATAGGTCATGTTCTTGTCATCCTTATTTTTGTCTTCCATCTTTTTTTTGGATGAGAATTTCTTATATTTATCTAATTCTTTTTTGAATGCTTGATACAACTTCTTTTTATGAACTTATTGTAGCATTTCATAAACAAACTCATTTATTCTTCTTTAGAAGAATCATCATCAGTACTCTCATCATCTTCTTCTACATTGGCATTGAAAGTGGAGGCCTTTAAGAAGATGCTTCTCTTAACTTTATGTGATGTTTTTTCACGTTAGCTTGGCTTACTTATAGCCTTTTTAATTCATGCCCGTGCTTAGTAAGTATTCCAAATAATGTTGTTATATCCAAAGTCTTCAAGTCATGTGACTCTTTTATGACTATTATTTTTTGTTGTCATTCCCTACACATGGATATTAATAATTTTTTAGCACAATCTTAGTAAGACAATTTTTTCCTAGATTCTCTAATATGTTGATTAAATGAATAAAGTGCATCTTTATGGATTCAACGGTTTCATTGAGTTCTATGCAAAATAACTCATATTCTTATGTCAACATGTTAATTTTAGATTATTTCACATCTTAACTACCCTAATTGAGTATTTAAAGTGTGTTCCACATTAATAGATCAATCTTAGAATGTGAAATTGAGTAATATACATTTGCTTTTAAGACAAAAATCAATATATTCCTAGTTTTTGGATTGATATCACGAGTCACACAATGTTCATACGACACAATGAAATATGAAGCAATAAAAACTTAGATAGTTAATAAATTAATCAATGCAAATTCAATTTGAACGAGGTGTTTAAATCAAATTTTATTAATCAATGTATCAATCTAATATTACAAGTTACAAAAAGATTTAATCACGAGAAAGATGAATTGGATGACTTAATCTATTCCAGACTTACACTTATACAAAAAGATTTAATCACGAGAAAGTTATGTTTCTATGATCATGTTGTGTGTGTTTGTGAGCAATGAGTATTGTTTAAGACCAGCCAAATGGCCTTCAGTCGACCATTCAAAGTGAGTTACAATTCATATGAATTAATCGTGGCGCAAGAGAACTATCATATAAAAGAGTACAGGCGATATCACATGCCTAAAAAATAGAGGATTGTTATAAATGCCCTACTATATGAAGGACAAAGACAGAGAATTGAGGTATACAATTTCAAATTTAAGCTATGAATTGCTAGCCTTACAGGTCAGTCCCTTCTCCACCGCATCGAAAGCTAATCCACTGTTATCTATCGCAACCACCGATTCTCCTACCAATTTTGGTCTAGTAATAAAACAGCGGCGCCATATATGGGAATCGAGTTCTAATTCCCACGTTTTCCAATATTACATATTCTCTCTTAGATCCATCCATTTGAAACCTTTTCAATTTATGAGATCAATGTTCTCGAAATCAAACACCGGATCCACCGCGTTCAATATACTCAAATAGATAATCAACCTTGATTTACCAAATATCTAGATTCTTGACTTTCAAACTTTTTAGAAATGGGTGAATCTAAATCTAATGTTTTCTTAGATTGTAGGATCTACTCTGGTGCCTCCGATCAGACCTCTATTATCACCACCAGCATCACAACCTAAAACATTGTCTGGTTACCAATTATTCTAAGCCAATCTCGGAATACAAGGCACCAATGAATTTCTAAATAACATGTATAATACCACCGACAAAGAATTTGTAGAAACATCCTTTATGCGTCCGCATTTTGGATAGTAGAATAGTAAACTCATTGGAGATGCCTTTTAAGTTGGGAAAATATAACATGAATAGAGATATCGACGAACATGTGCAATTTGTCAACATCCAAATAAACTACGTACATGCTGAAGAAACTTCCAAGTGTAAAGTGTTTGTGTTAAACATGACTAGATGAACAAGACTATCGTTCAATGCTCTTCCGGAAGGGAGCATCGAATTCAGAACCTACGTGTGCGAGAGCTTCTTCATTCATTTCACGGCCCGAAAAAGGAAACCATTGATTGTGGCTGCCTTAAGCTGATTATGCAAGAAAGGAAGGAGATTATACAGTCTTACATTGAATTTTTCACGCAAGTGACCATGGAAGTAGAAGAAGCCAAAGACGATCTCAAATGATGGATATTCGAGAATGGCCTAATACAAGATATTCCCTTATGACAGAAGTTGGGAAGAAGATAAACGTGTATTGGGAAAGAGCTGTTGAATAAGGATCAATCTTTCATCAACCTTAAGGTCAACTTGAAAGATTTCTAGTCAGCTTAGGTCAACTCACAACGAAATCCAGATCGACTCATGAAGACTAGAAAAACAAGCCAGCCTCTCTATCAAGTTTAGGTCAACTCATAGATCATCCAGGTCGACCTATGCTACATCAATGTCACGCTGGAACTCCCTACCTGAATCTGGTCGACTCACAAGCTCCGCCATGTCGACCTATAATGCAAAAATGTCAAACTGATAATTCTGTTAAGATTAGTTAGATGCATAAGGAGGCTAGGTCGACCTATACTGAACTAATATCCAGCTGAAACTATATGCATGATTTTGGTCGACGCACAAGCCCCAACAGGTCGACGCATCGCTATAAAATCCGACTTTTTGTGCATCAGATCCCTTGTTTTAGCTTTTCATTACACTCACACATGAATACTTCTCCGCACACAATTTTGAAGCAACTTTGCAACCTAAAGGATACACAAGTCTTCTCATCTCCATTCTTCTTGTTCACTATATAATTACACATAATCATTTTTGTGTTACTGGTACATAATCAAGTTTGATAACGTTCATAGATAGGAATTGAAAATTCCTTTGGGTGAATATTGTGGTGGTTTCATTGAATAAAACCTTTAGGGTTTTTTCCTCCAAGATCAAGGTGATTTGGGGGTTTTGGATAAGAGTCTTTGGTTAATATTCAGCCGAGTGAAGGTCTTGAAGAACACGGGTTCGTTCAAGTAAGTCACGGTAGATGGAGGATCAAGGAAAGCTCTTGGGTTGACTTGATCTAACTTAAGATCAAGAGGAGAGAAGATAAAGAATCAACATTAAACTGAGTTTGTTTGTTCATTGTTTTAACTTCTCTTGTAATAACAATTTGCAAAGTAATAAAAACTATCTCAATTCCCGTTTGAAATTGGGGGCAGACGTAGTCGTAGCGAGGATAAACAACGAACTACCTAAACAAATCCTTGTGTTCCTCTCTCCATACTTCTCTATTACTTGCTATTGATATTGGTTCACAATTGTTAATTAGAAAATTAGTCTAAGTGTTAAATTGTGATACAAAGATGTTTTTGTATAGAGAATTGTAATTGTCAAATTGCAATTGGATTTCACAATCAACCACACTTAGAATACATTAACTTGTTAAGTCTTGCACCCCAAGTGTTTGTTGATTTGCTTGTGCAACAAATTGTTTGCACAACACATGTTTGATAAATTGCCTTAGCAAATTTATCGATCTTATTCTCATTGGAAGTAGGTGATTAAGTGAATACATTCAAACGAATAATTTGTTGAAAAACTTAATTGATTCTATTTTTCAAATTCTTTAGCATATCAACTTTCTTCGTGGTTGTAGCTTATTTCATCCTACCAATAGCGGTTCAGAATAGACGAAAGTCGATTCTGGGACGCTTCCGTTAATCAAATTTTTTTAAAAACACCGTGAAATTTATGTTGATCTATTCTCCCCCTAGCTCATTAGCCTATCGTCTAACACCTCGCATCACACACCTAGCAAATAACAGGTTCTTATAACCGCTACAATATATAAAGGATACACGTGAGGTATTCAGGTACACAAATTCAAATTCAAATTTCATGCACTCTTCTCCTTCATATACGGACTTGAGTGTTGAAGTGCTAACCTTGCAGGTCAGCTAGGGGTGGAAATAGGCTGGGTCGAGCTAGGCTTTGCCAAGCCTGAGCCTGGCCTGTCAAAAAAATAGAAGTCTAAGCGTGGCGCGTAACCTGTCGTAGGCTTATTTTTAGGCTTAAGCCTGGCCTTTTCGAAGGCCTGGTTAGCCTGTAAGCCTACATAAAAGCCTATTGTTTTAGACATATGTAAATAAGAAATTAAAATAATGTTTAAATAGACTAACTAACTAAAAACGCAAGAGACTGAAAATTTCTTTGCATTGACTTATTTTAACCTACCTATTAGCTGAAGTTCTGTGAAACTATTTATTTAAGAGAACTTATAAAAACAATGTTCATCACGTGTTTTCATCTTATTTTCACAAGGTCTTCAAGATAATCAAGTTTTATTTATGTATTTTAAATCAAAGTACAAAACATAACATAATGATAATAAAAAATTATTCATATTTATTTAAATAGGCCGGCCTGATAGGTTTAAAAGACTTTCTTTAGGGCCCGAGGCCTGGCCTTTTTAACTATATAGGCTTATAAAAAAGCCTAAGTCTTTTCTATTAAAGAAAATGTGTGGCCTGGCCTGAGCCTATATAGGCTAGCCTGTAGGCCCCTGTTATCGGCCTGGCCTATTTCCACCTTTAAGGTCAGTCCTTTCTCCATTGCATCAGAATCTTATATCCACCGTTATTCATCATAATAACATCCGAATCTCCAACCGATTCTTGTTCCATAACAGAACAAGTATGATTCGAGTTTAATAAAGAAATAATTTGAATCAAGAACTTAAAACTCATATTTTTCCCATTTGATTCTAATCAATTATTTGATTCGGTGATTCAAGTCAAGGAATCATGAGATTCAAATCACTTTTGCAAAACCAAAATCCTGATTTTGAAATAAATTATTGATTCAGATTAGTGTGATTCGAATCCAACTTGCACATGATTCGAATTAGGAAAGCTTGTGATTCAAATCACTCTGACAAAGACAACCCTAATTTTCACATTCATTTATTGATTCAAATCATACATAACCTTGATTGCACTTCTAAAAGTTAAATTTTTTAAGTAAATTAAAGTGTATGATCGAATAAAAACTGATATGATAAAAATTATACATTCATGTGTTTCTTGACTCAAATATTCAACTAATTTAGTTAAACCATTTTGTTTCGACTTTTATCTAAAAGTTTATTTTCCTATACAAAAATACGATTTAATGAATTATACTCCGTTCAAAGATATGCACAATGTTCTAATTTGAAGATACTAAACTAAAAAGATAAACTATAATAAACAAATAAAGTGCAAAACCAAAATCCTAGAATGACATAAGGTTGGTGTTATATATAAATTTTTTAAAGATTGAATCGCTACAAACGAATCATTTTAAATTCAAATATAACACCAATCTTTAGAAAATTAATAAACAAAATAATTGTGTTGTGCTCAACAAACAACACACCCCATATTATTTGAGAAACCACCCACATAGGTGGCGTTATATATAGTCACAAAATAAATAACCAGATGCATTATGAGAGATATGAACCAACGCACCATCTATAATATTTACTACCTCCGGTCCTATTTATAAGAAAAGATTCTATTTTTAGATACATTGAATAAATAATGTATCTGGACAATATGTTGTTTATATTTATTGGGACCAGAGGGAGTAGTATTCATACATCACTGTATATATTTATTGAATTATTGATTAATTTTGAGACTCATAAATTTTGCAGTTCTAAATTATTTAATAAAAAACATACAAGTAAATCTAGGTTTTAAATAGTAATAAAACTACTAAATGAAAAAAACATGAAGGTTATTCCGACAGAGAGAAGGTAAAACACAAGGTTATTGATGAAGATAGAAACCGTACACGTTGAATCTTAAAGACTGTGTTTGAAAAACATGGAGACTGAAACAGTGACTGAATTGAACTGAGAGTTGTTATTTCTATATATTAACTTTTCCATATGAGGGCGATTACTCAATATAACCGTCAGTAAATGTATCAGAGAAGATTAGAAAACACATCTGAAACAGATATACTTTACTGTAGTTTACTTTCAGTTTGAGTTGAGTCTTTCTCTCTCAGACTGAGAGACTGCCTTTATTTTCACTGTCAACATCACTATGTCCAGTCACATGACCCATGTTACACATCCCCTTTACTCCATGTTTATTGCTTATTTATATACTAGTACTACTATTATTATTAATGAGAGAATAATTTTCATGCAACTTCATTGTAAATTATCATTATAAAACAATACTGTCAATATATAAATATAAATTATCATTGAAAAAGTGTGAGTGTGCATTTGATTGGCTAACAAGGGTTGGGCCTCAAAACTTCAACTGTCATCTGTTTGATTTAAAGTTTGTTCTCTTGACAAAAAAAATTGTATTTATATTTTTCAGTATTCTCTTCGTCTGAATTATAAACAAGTGTTTTCTTTTTAGGTTTATTGAGTAATGAATGTATCTGATCTATATAAAAGACCAAATACATTTATTATTCAATCAACTTAAAAAGATAATATTTATAATAATGGGCAGAGAGAATATATCATGAGACAAGTTTCTTTCATAATAAAAATTAATTAAAATTATAAAATATTATTTTATTTTCTATTCAAATATATTTCTATCCTTTATTTATTTTCTCGCAATTTTCTCTCAACTCATGATTTTATTCCTTACATTTACATTTAGGAGATGGCTCTTCATGTCTTCAATTTTTGGCTGTTTTTTTTTTTTTTTGCTGTTAGAGAAATAACTTGACTCCATTTTTTCTCTCAAGAGTGTTTGAGTTTATAGAGTATCTCTACTCAGACTTAGTTTATAGCAATAAGGCTTAACTTTAGATTGGTGTTTTGGTGGTTGCTGAAGTAGTAAAACAATAAAAGAAAGTAAGTATTTGTTTGTATTGTCTTTATAGAAATTTGAGTGGCAATTAAAAGTCGTTTAATAATTTTTATAATTTTAAATAAAGTATTTGAAAAGTTTTGTTGTTTGATAACTAAACTAAAAATAACAGTGAATGAAAATAAGGTTAAATAGATGGAGTTGTGATTATTGAGGTTATATTTTATTATCGTATTTTCTTAACCAGTTATGTACATTTTTATCAATCAATTAATAATATCACCTATCACTGTGAGTTTGTTGTTTATGTCTAAATAACAACGGAAAATCTCTCGGATTGCCTAACAAACGATTTCTCAGTCGGTTAACAAAGACAACAATATTAAGATTCAACAATGTATGTGAATATTAAATCTGAATCCGTTTTTGGAGTTTAGCATCTAACAAATAAAAATCTTTGGTCTAATTGATAAAAGTATTTCTCTATTTATGTTCTAGTGTCCTTGTCCAACAAGGTATTTGGCTCGCTAGCGAGTTCTGCTTTTCTTCACCACTAAATCTTGTCCAGTTGTGGATTGACCACCTTTTCTCTTTTGGCAAACCTCCTTGCTTTCCAAGTGATAAACCGCTTTCTTTACATGTTTAGTGATTTTATCACCTCACCCAGCGAGTTATCTAGCTTCAGCATGAAGTAGATTGGACTGAAAAATATCTAACCGCATGTGATTTTCTAACAAACTTATCTTTTCTCCCGGTGAGATTGATTCAGCAATGTTGCTCTAATTTTCCTTGTCCGTGTATAGTATTTGGCTGGGAGAATCTCAGCCTCGCCTAGCAAGTTTTCTGCTACCAACTTGTGTAGTTTGTAACTTTTTTGAGTGATTTCACATGTACTTATAAATATCACAGTTAAAAATGTTCATACAGATGCTTTCTCTTATTTTTATGATAAATTGAAATGTTTTCATGTATTTTTTGTGTTTTAAGTTAATAAGTGCCCATGAAAATAAGTAAATTTAGTACTTATCAGTTGTTTGATACCCTATCATCTTAAGGAAAATTCAATGTTTAATATTACTTTGATATATGTATCATTCGCCACTAGGTTCCTCTTAAGGTTAGCCGTGGAAAAATCACTAGGTTAGTGATAACATGTGGTGAAAGTACATGTTGTACATGACTCAAATTGACTTGGGAGGCATATATTATCGTGTAGAACATTTGGTTTAGATGTAAGTATTATGTACCTTAGCTTTCTTGACATCCTTGTGTGTTGAAGTGATAGTCATATCACTTAAATTGGCGCGTTTAGCATCTAACTTCTTGTCCTGTTGGACCTCGTCAAGAACCATAGGTCGCACAGTTTCAACACATTATTGAGAGACATGATATATGTTGTCATGTATACCTATGTCCAACTATTGTCAAATAAAATATATAGTCATTATCATGTTTTTCTCAAGGGGATAAACTATTACCCCAGTAGAGTGGAAACACACATGGTCGTTCACATGCCAACTAGTTGTGAAGGTTCAACAGATCGGCTTTGGTCTCACATCCTCATGGATGATAGTCTGTGACTTTTTTCTCCATTTGTGAGACACATAACACCCCACATTTGGCCGTTGATTCTTAATCCTCGACAAGTTCCACTAAACTTTTTTAACTCGTGACTCCTACATTTTCACTTTCTTTTGTTAAAGGTGTTTTAAATATATTGAACACGGTCATAAAGCATAGTCTTTCAATCTTATTGTGCATTTGACTAAATCCACAAATTTGACGACCACGCTAGACCTTAGTATACTTGATTAGGGTGTCTTTCCCTCGATTGTGTTTGTACTCGTCTATTTGTGCCTCGATCAGAGGACTACCGATTACGTCTAAAATTATTTGTGTGTCAACCCAGACTAATATTTAATTTATTTTTAACTATAAACAAAATAAAACCAGAAATTTTGCTTTGAAGATTTAAATTGGGTATCACTCAAACTGAAAATGAATAAACGAGTTGAGTCCGACGGGTCTACTCGTTTAACACGTCGTAATAAAGCATCGTCTTTCAGTCCTATTGTGCATTTGACTAAATTCAGAATTTTGACGACCACACTACACCTTAGCATACTTGATTAATGTGTCTTTTGCTCTATTGTGTTTGTACTCGTCTATTTGTGTCTCGAATAGGGGACTATCAATTACCCCTAACATTATTTGTTTGCCAACCTCGACTAATATTTAATTTCTTTTATGTGTAAACAAGTTAAAACCCGAAACTTTGCTTTAAGAACTCAAATTGAGTATCACTCAAACAAAAAAATGATTAATCGAGTTAAGTTCGACGGGTCTGCTTGTTTAACACGTTGCAACAAGTCAGACAGTTGAAAGCGGAGAAGCTAAGTAAGACAGGGTTAGCCATTCACGTGAAAAAAATTCAAAAATTTTAATTTTTTTCAGTTGTTTTTGCATAAAATACAATTCTTTATTCTTTTATATATATATATATATATATATATATATATATATATATATATATATATATATATATATATATATATATATATATATTAAAAATAAATTCTAAATATTTAAAAGAGAATTTCAAATATTTTTATAATTGCTTTTATTAACAAATGTGAGACCTATATTGACAAGATCATACTACATGTTAGAAACTCAATACCCTTTGAAATACTAATAGCAAAAACCAATTATATATGTTAGATTCTGAGTAGAGGGCCCCCTCCAAGTATATAAATTGAGAAGGTCGCGCGGGAACAGCGCGGGAGCTGTTTCCCAATGCACTGTCTGTCACTGCATTTCATATCATCATCATCATAACTCTGCTTACTCCATGCACCTATCTATCATTACACATGTCTTTACAAAATAACATATCATCATCTATTACTTGTCCATTCATTTCCAGGTACATAGTACTCTTTCTTCCGACAAATATTGTTTCTTTCTTTCCACTTTTATTTTATTTCTATCTACTATCACACTCAAATTACAACAATAATTCTAAAATACTTGTGGTCCTATTTACATTTTATGTACCATTACATGTTATTTTACTCGAGATTTACTCTTCTTTTGTATTTGATATTCTTGCATAGATATCAACTGAGTTATTTTATCGATAGTCACCAACATTACAACTTAGTGATATTTGACAATCTTGATATATGGAAAACCAACAAGGCAATCTTAAACCTTGATTTTGATTCAAAGAAAACGTTTAAAGTGAAAAGTAAAATTCTTATATGCTTAGTGAACATGTTTGAGGAAGTGTTAAGTTAATGAGGCATAAAGGACCCAATAGAAATCTTATCAAACTTTAACTCCAATCTGATAGTGACTCATTTCTGATTGAGGAAAACTATGGATTTGAAAGGGAAGTCCGGCAAGGTCACTATATGACCATGTGGGAGGTGGGCTCCATCAAAGAACCTTCTAGCAAACAAGAGATGGGATGCAATGGAATAGGACTTGTAGCCCAATCATAAACCTTCTTATATTCATTCACATTTTATTTTATGAGAATTTTTAGATGCACTTCATCTTCATGTATATATTTAAATATGTCAAAATGAAGAATAGTTTTCACAACTTATTTTGATAGAAAAACTCTTTAATTGTTTGAATTTATCTGATCTACATAATAGACTAAATATATTTATTATTCAATAAACTTAAAAAAAGAATTTTTGCTTATAAATAAGGCCGGAGTAGTATATATATATATATATATATATATATATATATATATATATATATATATATATATATATATATATATATATATATATATATATATATATATATATATAAACAATACATTATTTTGATCTTATAAAAAGAAAACTTTTATTACAAAAGAAAAAACTAAAATAACATTATATAATTAGATATATTAATTCATTCACTCTAGTCATAGTAGTCATTAATCAGTGTAGTACATAGTTAGTGGAAGCTGTCAAATTGATGTGAGTGGCTGTCTGATTGTGTCTTCTTCTCTATATCTGGATCTGACCCATCCTCACTATTCGATTTGATGCCTACTTAATTAATAATTGACCTTTCTCTTTTCATAAATTAAGCAAATAATATCAAAAATTCACATTTCACTTTCCTTTTCCTTTTCACATTTAACTCATCATCAAACTTTCTTGATTCTAAATAAATGGGCCTTCTAATCAATAATATATTATTTTAATCAATAATGCAATGGATGGATCACGAGATTAATATGAAGTTTCATGATATATTTTGAGTTTTTATATTATAAAATATTATATCATTATTGATATTTGATAGATAAGATATGTACAAGAAGTGTACGTAATGTGAGAGATCTACTAAATTCTCTTGTTAGATCTCTTTCAATAATTTATATTATAGTTGAGTGATTCTTCTGAGAGGTCCAAAAAAAAATCATTTAAATATCAAATCCATGCTTTAATTCAATTTTAATTAATTATTACCAACTTAGCCTTAAAAAAACTTCATTTCAATGGTTTGTTCTTGTCCTCTAAAACATAATATATAGTTATGTTTTTCTTTTTATGGCAACCTTGATATTTTGGGGTAAGGGTCTTGTTATTCTTCTTTTCTTGATTATTTTTTTTTCCTATTGCTTTCGTTATCACTTGAGAATAGATGAATTTCTAAGCTGGACTTTTTGGTTTGAAGTAATTAGAAAGAAAGAGAATATATGCGACAAGAAGAAAAAACAAAAAAAATGTAGGGTTTGGTGAAAATGTGAAATATGAGTTAGAAACAAAACAAAGAACAAAAAATGTATCCACAGTTTTCATGTGTGACAAAAGTAATACTATAATTTAACTTTTTTGTAAATTTTTACATGGAATTACAATACTAACAGATAACATAATGAATACTCAAGTTTGTTTGTACATGACAAAAAAAACATAGAAAGCTCATTGGGGCCTTAAAAACAAGGTAATTGGAATCGTATCATGCACTGAACTAGGGGGTAGGATCCTTTTCAATTAGTAATGTTTAGTGATCATCATGATGAACTAAGAATCGGATTGTATAATTACTAAATTATAAATGCTATACTTACACTATATTTTAACATCTTAGCTTGAAGTAGTCTTTTGAAAGTGGCTCAAAATTTCAATACATAGGGTAATGATAAAATAAGAGGAAAAGTGGAGTATATCATATACAAGTACGGTGTAGATATCAAAATGTGTCATTTTAGCATTTCTGTTATTAAATATATCAATGTTATTATCGGTGGATTGAAGAAAATAGGAAACATCCAAAATCTCAAGGTTTTGCGTATATTACTAAATTTTATTATATATATTTAGTATTTTAAAAATCTTTATAAATGTGGGTCTCATATCTTTTGACATGATTCATTTTTCAATCTTTCCTTAAACTGAATCAAAAGACTTTGATACTATTTGTTAATGAGTACAAGATAGGGAAATGTTACATCTCCACCCAAAATCTTAATGTATTAAATCTATGAGTTATATCTCTTATATATTTTACGTTTGACTCATTCATAATTTACGTTTGACTCATTCATATTTGATGTAACACTTAACCACTCACACTTGAATCCAATAATTTACTTAATAAGTGTAAGTCTTATATCTTATAGTTGTATATATGTAACACGTAACCACTCACACTTGAATCCAATAATTTACTTAATAAGTGTAAGTCTTATATCTTATAGTTGTATATAACTCATATTCCACATCAATCCAACACTGGACTTCATACCACTTGTTAGGGAGTCTGAGAAATTCAAAAGCAACAACTTGAGGTTAATGCTCCAAGAACATAAGAGACAAAAAGATGTTACATCTCCATCAAAAACTTTAAAGTATTCGTATATGAGTCATTTTTCTTATATATCCAACATTTTTTTAAATCATACTAGATGTGGAACTTAATCGTCCGCGCTAGAACCTCGCAATATCCTCCACAAGTGTGAGCCTCCTATATCCTCTAACATGATTCAAAACAAAATTCATCGCCCTGTCCCTTACAAAGATGAATCAGGACTCTAATATCAATTGATAGGGTGTTTAGAAAAGTGGACATCGTGTAACATTCCCCTACTTTTTATGTCTTTCTTTCTCATCAAATCTCCACAATTTTTTTTTAAGGAATTAGGCATATGGACCTCGTGTCTTATATATATCCATGAAGTTACCAATTCATAGTCGGTGTGAAGTTTAATTAGTCACAAATGAATATAACAATATCTCTTATAAAGATATAAAGAGGATCTGACTCTCACTCATTCACCAAACCGAACTAAGGTTTTTATATATCACTTATTGAAAAATTCGCCAATGTTGAGAGCAACAACGAGTACAATACTCTATAGTCGCTTATATTTCACATTTTTTTCGGTCAATGTAAAATCGATCTAACAATTCACATTTAAATCCAACAATAATAGAGCACACAATTATAGGTATTGTTAGATGGGGTTTATAAAAAAAAAAAAAAAGACTATTAAGTATCTATGGGACCAACTCATGGATTTGAATTTGAAATTTCTTGAGTAGAAAACTCTGCTTAAAGATTTCTTCGAATTTCATCACCTTAGCAAATGACAGAGAGTTGAAGTTTCAATCTACCGAAACTGAAGCAAGTAATGGGAGAGACTTGGGATAATCAAGCGCATATGTGCTGCAATCAAATTTGTAATAATGCTTAATCTACCAACTCATAGAAAAATGTGTATGTTGCAACACTTAATCATAAGAAAGAGACTTACTCATAACATAAAATCTAATAAAATCACTTGTAAAGGCTGTATTTGAAAAAGAAAAGATGTGGATACTAGATGAGCTCATGGTTGACTTGCCCACCATAGTTTTAGAACATCATTCTCCATCAAAATTATTTGCATTCTTTAAATGAGTTTTACTGAGTTTTTTATTATTATTTTATACTTTTCAGATATATAAACAATTTAACTAACTTTTAAATAATCATAGAACTCTTCAAAAAATTTAAAAAATACTAGTTCAAAATATATAAAATTAATTTTTTTTATATGTTAAATAAATTACTAGTTCAAAATACATGAAAAAATAAATTTAAGATAACTTTTAATTATGATTATTTTTTTTCTCAAAACATTCTATACATGTTCTATCAAGTCTTGTTGAAAGTGTCAGTGTAATAGTCTCTCTCTCTCTCTCTCTCTCTCTCTCTCTCTCTCTCTCTCTCTCTCTCTCTCTCTCTCTCTCTCTCTCTCTCTCTCTCTCTCTCTCTCTCTCTCTCTCAGTTGTTCGACTACATGAGGCACAAATTGTTGGCTCTGATTAATCGTAATTTTCTCAAGAGTTATTTCTTTGTTTTAAACAGGTCTGGTCACTTGGGGTTGTATGGTTGGTCGAACTTGCGTCTGAGGGGCGCCAAAGAAATCAGGAATTTGAGTTGCTAACTGTTGATAACTATGATTCGTATTTTGAATTAAAGGGTTTAATATCGTGGCCATTTGTCGAGTAATCAAGTTAACCATCTCATGGTTCCTTTCATCCATTTGTTGTCTTAGTACAGTTATAGAGTTTGTAGTGAAAGTTGGCATTGCTTGGGATGAGAATCTTATTCCTAAAGGCTGGAAGTTTCGGTCAGGGTAATTTATGGCCGATCGTGATTCCTGAAGTGGCGAATATATGTTCGCCGCATTTTCACCAAACCTCGATGCATTCGCATGCAGGTCTACCATCACAGATGTCGTATACCATATGATTGTTCTCGACCATTCATGGGCATTGTGAAACTTGGAATGAAGGGTTTGAAATCACTAGCCACAATCGGTCTATGATGGGGGGAAATATCACCCCACTTTGTGCAGTCGGCGATATGACCGTCGTGCTGGTTGTGGATGAGATTGCTTCAACTGAATTCGCAGCGACTGTGTTTTTCTCTGTAGTATTAAAATGTTGGTATCTATTGTTGTTGTTTCTTGAATTCACCATTCTAGTATATTTTCTTTTGGTTCTACTAGGATAATCTTTGGAAATCCTAGAACTTCTCAATCTCATGCACATTCTGATTCAGAAGTTTCATGCATGGAGAACTATGCATATTTTAAAAAAAAAATTGAAACTTTGACACAAACAGGTCCCACTAGGCGTGGCAATTTTTTTACTAAAAAATTTGGTAAACAAAGATAAGTTTCTATTCACTTAATCCATCAACCTCAAAAAATCCCGGGCATGTTGTGTGAATGTTTATGTTTGAATAATTCTGACACTAAAGTCGAAAGCTATACAAAGTAATGGAAATGAAAACGTTGAATGCAATAAAGAACTTTAAATGCAGTAAATAATTGAAAATAAAGAACTTTAATTGATAAAATGGAACGCAATCACATACATTGTAGATCACCTGTTTCTCTTTCCCTCTGGTACTTTGAGTTTCTAAAGTTTGTGCCAAGTTGGGTACACTAAAAACATAAATAAATACTGCTTAAATACTAGTTATAAAATAACTATCCACAATGGCCAACTTAATAAATTTTTCCATGTTCCCAAAGTCATGCAAATTGACTTCTTCAAGCCTTACACGTATCTTCGAATAACCGTCTAATCTTATCCAATTCAGCCTTGTTCAACCATACAGACTCATTTTCCCCTTACAAACTTCCGGATTTTATCTAAGTCCCAAAACATATATCTTTGGTCTTTGTCATACCTGGATTTCGACCAAAATCATTTTGTTTTCGACGATTCCAATTACCATGAGTGGCCTATGTTGGCAATTTCGATTTGAAGACCGACTTACCTCTAACAATTGATTGTAATTCTCCAAACCTTGAAGCTCCGTGTCGAAAATATGGGATAACAATGGAGTAACAATTAGAGATATATTTTGGACTCATCTTTATTCCATAAAGTTGTTCAACATGTTTCCCACTATTCACATAATTGATTTAACGTATAAGACTAACAAGTAAACGTTTCCATTATTAAAAATTGTAGGTGTTACCTCTACTGAGAAGACTTATTTTGTCGGGTTTGCGTTTCTAGAGTGCGAAAAAGAGGACAACTTTGCTTGGGCTTTAGAGGTGTGTCGGGAAATGTTGATGGACCAATAATAAATGTCAAAAGGCATTGTTACCAATTGCGATACCACTTTAATGAATTCGGTTGCAAAAGTATTTTCTAATTCTTATGCATTACTTTGTAGGTATCACATTACAAAGAATGTGAGAAGTTGGGTTAAACCCGCGGTATGGACAAAACAGATATAGGTCGAAGATGGAAAAATGGTCAAGGCGGACGTTATAATGGAAAAAAGTATGAATGCATTGAATGTAATAATAAATGCTTTTACAAAAGAGTTATATGCTGATGATGTTATACATTTCAGGAAGGTGTGAAAGAAATATCCCACTTTATAAAAATATGTTGAAAGTACAATTTTGGGCTAGGTTAAGGAGAAGATTGTCTTTGCTTCGATCGATCAGGTTAGACACCTTGGAAATATAACAACAAACTGAGTTGAGTCTGCTTATGCTTCTTTGAAGAATTGGTTGGGAAATAGACAGGGTGATTTGTGAACAAATTGGGATTATGTGAACCAAATGATACAAAACCAACATAATGAGATACAAACATCATTTGGTTGTAGTATTACAGTGTTGGAACACAGGTTCAAAGACAACACTCTATATTCTCAGTTGGTCGGCAACATATCTCGATCAGTTATAAATTATATTTTTCACGTAGTCAAAAGAGATGATAATGTAGGTTCCGATAGCTCACAGTGTGGTTGCACACTTGTAAAACCTATACGAATGGACGAAGTCTGAACTCATTAGAAAAGGCTCAGTTTTGATGATGATGATGTCATAAAAGACGGTAAATTGAATATCTCTATCTTGATTGAATGGGAAGCGATACAAGAAAGGTTTTTGAAAGTCGATGACAACATGAAACTCCACATCAAAGAACAATTAAGGAAGATTGATTTCCGGAGACCACATACTTGAAATCACCATCTTGGCCGGTAAAAACAAAAGAAACGCCTAAAAAGGTTAAACCTACACCGAGTGACAATTCAATGATGCGGAGTTTGTCATATTTTGAACACATTGGCAAACTTTTTCCCGATTCACCAACTCCGAAATCTCATAAAGGTGTTTTCAAAGGAGCTCGCATTAGCAAATCATGTCTTCACCGCCTCCCCTAAACAACCCATTCATTAAGAAGATGTTGATTTTAATGCACAAATACATTGAATGAATCTTCAATGTAGCAACTATAACTGCGATTTTCGAGTTATTCTGCTTTGTTCAGTAAAGGAGATGATGATTGCACACTTGTCCACCATACTCTTATCCAAGAGTAGGGGGACAATAAAGAACCATACACACAATTATACGGGAATAAAGAAAATCTTGAAGCAATTTATCACTCTCTTGTTCCTTGCGTTAGTGGACCTGCACCGAATGATAAATGGACGCGCTTCCCTGAAATGGCCATCTCATAGCAAGTGCGTATGAAAGGGTGTGTATTGATCTTACAAGATACGATTTCTCAGAAACTTTTTTTCAATGCGCACTGCTCCACCTCCAAATCCAAATGATCGTATTATCTGTGTTGGGTGCGTTTCAAAACTGCGGCATTTTGTTCAACTTTATTTGAAACTGTGATGCCCTATACCATTTACATCACTGGAGTGAATAGCTCATTATACAACCAAAGCTAAGACTTGGTCGGGCCAATTTATTAAAAGGATGCAAGAGTTCACCAAAATGAACAAGAGTGAAAGATAAATAAATAAATAAAAGTCAAAGGAGTACTACCAATCAGGGCCGACCCTATGGGTGTGCGAGGAGTACCACCGCACAGGGCCTCCAAATGTTAAGGGCCTAAAAATTAGTTGGTTGGATTAATATAAATATAAAGTTAAATAATATATTAGGCTTGTGCCGATTTATATCATTATTTTCTATATGGCCGCGCAGTTAAGAGTATTATATTTGTTCTGCCACCTTGCGGGTTCGAATCTTGGCTTCAAAATTGTATATATTTTTTCATTTTTCATCTATTTTGAAATATATTATAGACAGACAATCCACTTGATCAATTCATTTCCTTTATTATATAAATAAATATGAATATAAATTATTGAAGTAAATCTCTTATAACTTAAAAATCTTTTAAAATTTATTTTATTTAAATTTCTTTATTTTTAAATAATAAAATTTTAGAAAATGTTATAATTAAAAAATGGGTTAATAGTAATTCACCCCTGTAATATTAGCGAATTTTGCTTTTCCCCCCTCCCCACCTTTTGGCAACGGTTTTTTCAAAAAAACCGTTGCCAAAACCTGCCTTTGGCAACGGTAGGGGGGTAAACCGAAACACGCTCATATTACAGGGGGTAAACAACTATTAACCCTTAAAAAATTAAAGATTTATTATTATTTGTTTATGATGAAATGTTGTATAATATTATTTGTAGCTATTGTTTTCCTTCGTAATAATGTTTTAAATTTTAGTAAATTTAGTATTATTTTTTTACTTAAAATATTTTTAAATAAAATAAAGGGTTAAATATGTTTTTAGTCCCTATAAAATTATCCAAAATGACTTTTAGTCCCTATAAAAAAATATTGACTTTTAGTCCTTATAAAATTACTTTTGCACTCAGTTTTAGTCCCTGTAGAGAGACCAAAACTGAGTGCAAAAGTAATTTTATAGGGACTAAAAGTTTATATATTTTTTATAGGGACTAAAAGCCAAAATTGCGATATTTATAGAGACCAAAAACATATTTAACCCTAAAATAAATTAGAAAATTAAGTAATTTGATTTAAAATATTTTTAAACACATTCTAGCATAACTTTCTTACAAAGCTTTTTCACTAATATAGATTTTCATTGTGAATTGGCACGATAAATAAATTTGTCACCTTGAAAAATCAAGTAATACTCTTTTATTATATAATTTCATATTGTTCATTATTTATTAATTAAAACACATTGTTATTAACATTGTTGAAAATTTTCAAAGAATTATTAAATTTCATTGAAAATGATATGATTTTTTTATAAATCCAAGATTGTAGAAGAAGAAAAATGCGAAAATTTAATCTTCAATGAACCAAATTTCTATACAGTATTTATATCAATTTTTTACATATGTAATTTTATTTACAATTTAAATAAAATATGATTTATTTATCTATTGTGTTTTTATCTATTTGGAGCCTAATTTTAAAATAGATATGGCCTCTAAATTATTTGGGTCGGTCCTGCCACCAATAGTTGTTGATTTGGACTACGATAAGTGTTTCGGTTCATTTTAATAGTTATTTATCAATTTTTTGTAAGTGACATTGTATTAATGTGTTATGATTAATGTGTTATGATGTCTAATATATACATTTGGAAGTTTGTCAAAAAAAATTATGTATTGATTACATGTTTTTGTCCTTTTCTATTTCTATTATGTTCTATTTCATACTAAAACATAATACACTAGAATGAACATCATTTGACATGTTAGAAATGTTTACATTATTGGCATTCACTATCAAGAGATTTTAAGATCACTGAGTACAAATCTTTTGAAGATCTGTAATAAACACTGGAGGAACTTCTACCATATGGAGACAATCGCAAAATTGTGAAGATCGAGTACCGCTCCGTTGACAAAGAAAGGAAGCTTGAGTTCAGCAACTATGAGCTGAAGAAGGCTGCTGATTTAAGGACTATGTGAAGAACCTTTTTCCGTTTAGAATCAAAAGTTTCAATCGAGTTGGATGTGACTGTTTAGAGATTTGTTGATGATATTATCAAGATGTTACAACGTCCACCTAGATATTGAAGTGTAATGTTTGATATATGTTAAAATCTATTATGTATTGTTGATTTTATGATATCAATGTTAATTTTATTTTATCAACATGTTTTTTGTTTTTGTTTTTTTGCTTCTGCTTCGTAATATTCTAGAAATATACTTTTGAAATTTTTACGAATATATATCTCCGGAATAATTATCTCATCAATAACTTTTTGGCACGTCTGAAAATACATCTCTAGAATCTGAGAGCATAATAGTATTTTTCGCATCTGGGAACAGGGCCGGCCCTGTGCATGTGCATGAAGTGCTACAGCACAGGGCCTCAAATTTTGGGAGGCCCCAAATTTTTGAAAGGTCCTATTTTTCCCAAAAATATTAGTCAAAATAAATAAAATGTTATAATAAAAATTTAATAAATAAAAAAATGCTATGATAAAAACACAATACATACAAAAATTGAGATAAATCAAAACTTAAAAAGTTATAATTAACTTTATCATTGATTAATACATAATTGTTTTTTTTGTGTCTTTTAATTATTTTAATTATATTTATATTTAAAATTTGAACCTATTTTTAAAATTAGAACGGGGACATATACGTTGATTGGACTGACTCTGTCTGAAAACATAATAATGTTTTTGCGGTGTGTTAGAGACTTATGGAGTGCGTTAAGAAATTCCGTTAGTCATGTATAGCCCAAATGACACTAGCTTTCTTCTATATTATAGCCCAAATGACACTAGCCCACTTCTGTTGTATAGCTTTTCAGTAATGAATGTAAAGATATTCAAATAACTTTGTTTTATATTACAATTTACGACATCAATTAAAATGAAAAAAAAAATTATTAAGTGATATAGCTCAAGTAGACACTAGTAAACTCCAATTAAAAACGAATAAACAACCTGAATTCAAATCCTGGCATAAATAATACTTAGCACCAACAAGTAAATATTCATCACTTTGGCAATTTAATATTTATCCTATTTAATATTTAATTTCCAAAGTTTTAATTAGAGTGACCATCAAATAAATATTTAGAACACTAATTAAAATTACAAAGAAGTTAAAGTAAAACCATTTTATTTATTTGCCGAAGTGGCAAAACACCGGAAACATGACAACATTGCAATATCCAACACCATTGTGTTTCATCCAACCCAATGATAAAACCACACACATATATTAATTATTTTATATCAAGATACTTTCTTAATCATAACATGATACTTGCTTATAAATCAATGGATACCATCATTGGGTTGTCACCTTTATCAAGCACAAATGTCTTAGAAATTTTCTTTGATGGTGTCACAATATCCACATTATATGTTCCATAAAACCCTCTAAAGTTGAATTGACCTAGCTCATCAACATGACCATGACTATGAGATAGCCACTCTTGTTTCAAAGCTAGAAACCTTTTACCAGCTTCATTAATATCACCTTCTGCATTAACCAAATGTGCATTATCTCTACTCATAAACAACTCCCAGAATCCCCACAACATTATCCCTTCAACAGCAGGGTGAGCCAAAGCTTCTCGTAGCATAACTTCAAGATCATCACCTCTCACATATTCATTCGCAGAAGACACGTCAAGTTCAGTAAACCATATCGGTAATCCAAGAATACCTAATTTATCAAGCGAAGAGCAAACAATAGGCCCAACTGGGTTATCAATATGACCTTGAATTCCAATTCCGCCAACTGGCGCACCTTGGTCTTGCAAATCAAGAATGTGTTGAGTGTATTTATTTGGACACGATTTTGTGTCGCATCCGTCTTCAATATGATAATCATTCACAAACAATGTAGCTGATGAATCGAGTTGGTTTGCAGTTTTGAACATGTTTGCCCTTATATCTTTGCCTAATCTATCTTGGTAAAATGAACCATGCAGCATTTCATTGTTAACATCGTAGTGGCTGAACTTACCCTTGTAACGAGTTAAAAGACTGGTTAAACGGTTTTGAACTGCCGTCATCAAATCATTATTATTCAGTGACTTAATCCATGGTTGAACGGTTTGTTCCACTTCCCAGAAGATGCAGTGTCCACGAGTTTCTATCTTGTACTTTTCACACAAGCTTAAAAGATCATCAGCGTCTTTGTAATTTAAATTCCCTTGTTGTGCCTCAGTCCAATACCACTTCAACTCATTCGCAAACACAGCCCAGTTGAAGTGTTTCACAAGGAAGTTGACAAAATCTTCATTGTCTATGTTTGATCGGCTAATACATGTTCCAATCGGGAAATCATTTCGTGTTTGCCTAACTTGCACCGTCGTGTTAACGTAACTGCTAGCATCTAGCCCAGAGAATTTTAGGACCACATCACGCTTCCGGATCTGCAGTTTGGGGAAATAGATCTTAATAATGGAAATTATCACATAAAAATAGAATAAAAATTAGAAATCACCTTGTCTGTCTGCATCTTTAAATATCTAAACCTTGCACGTCGATCAACGGCGAAAATTTGAAGTCCAGCAACCATTAAATCTACACCAGAAGCAGGACCTTGGATATAAACCATAAGCTTTGATGGTTGCTTTTCAATTCTAAAGGATCCACCAATTTCATGCCACTGCTTATCCGAAACCTCGGTCTGTCCTCCATTGATCCACTGGTCGTCAGCACCAAGGGCAACATTCACATTCTGCGGCCCACTTGAACCAGAACCAATCCGGACCCAAGCAGATACTTGGTAAGTCAAAAAAAGCTTCACTTTGTCAGTGATAACCTGAGCAGGACCATTCCAAGTTTGTGTTCTATTCGTTACATGTATGTAGCGACCACTTAGGAGTTCGTGAGGTCCAAGAGAATCTCTTGCCATTGGTGGAACTATATGAGGAGAACCGGTTTTAACATTTAAAGTGCAGCTACCAAGGGGAAACCAACCTTTGGTGTCATCAGATAGATTGCTGTTCTCAATTATATTAAGCCCGAAAATAACATTCTGCAGATTAAAATAAATTATCAGCTGCTTAAAAAACTTACAAAATCAACGTTACATCCAAAGCTTACTAAAGATTTGTTTGAGTCGACTTATTTGAACTTATCTATCGGGAACAATTTATGACATGTCCATAAGTTATTTTTAGCATATTTTCATATAAGCTCTCCATGATAACTTATGAAAAAACCTATAGCTTAAATGAAAACAGTTTTATCCTTTGTTATAAAATAGCATATAGATAAGCACTTATATGATAAACACTTATGCTGCAAGCGCTTAAATAAGCTGTTTATCCAATAAGAGTTTACAGCAAAAGCTATATTCTTAAGCAATGGATGTGCAAATCAAAATTTTCAGGAATAACATTAATAATAACAAACAAGATTGATCTTTGCATAAAGGCTCGGCTATATTTTCCGTTCGTTGATGACTGCTTACAAAAATCTTTACAGCAATTTTACTAATGTGATTTAGAGAAAATGCATCGAAAGTCGAACCTTTGCATTTGGTGGTATAGAAGGAGGTGTTTTAGCAGCATGCTTTACAACCAAACTATTAACAAGAATGTCAGTGCCAGAAGGAGGGCCCTCTAAATAAAGGACCACTTTTGATGGAGAACCATTTAGAAGAAATTTTCCCTGCAGTGTCACCCAATCTGTATCTGTTGCCTGTACACTTTAGAACACACCAGAATTGTTCAGAAACTACCATAAATGTTAAGGAAGTTTTCGATTATCTCTAATGAATAAAGTTCATGGCTGAATCATACTATATCAAGTGACTTTTTGTTATGTACTAATGTTTATCAAAATTTCAAGAATAATAAACAGGAAAATTACACGCTCGGGAGCCTATCTAAAATTCACGGCTGAATCAGACGATTTATTGGTAAAAAATATTTGGCATTGGCAGTGTTTATGAATTAAATCTAAAGATTTTTGTAAAGACTTACTTTGCAATGCCTATATACTGTTCTCGGTAATCTGGTGTTTGAACCCACAAAGTAGCTCGAACATCGGCACTAGTGACATTGTTGCCATATATCCGAACCAAAGCAGTGATTTCATAGGCCAATTTGCGCTGCACGCGTCCAGTTATCTCCTGCTGAATTCCGTTCCAGGCTTGTGTTCGTTCTGTTGCGCGTGCAAACAATTTCCCAGACTTTGGAACAATTCTACCATCTGCCATGGAATCATTCAACACAATCTTGCAGCCTCTTCCAGACCAATTATTCAGGCCATCCTCAAATTGAGGATTTATTATGATGTTTTCATCTCCAGTAGAAACACATCCTACTGTGCTTAAGGTCTTTCGAAATAAGAGAAAACGGTACACAAGTTAGTGTGAAACCATCATAGACTAATAACCAATGCACACGAATGTAGAATTGCGTAAATAAATAACAGTATTTGAAATTCGTAATTTCATTCATGATATACATTGTTATTTGGACTGGAGCAATTGATCTCTACTGATCTTATAAGCAAGTCAACTCCAGGAGCAGGTCCTTCCAAATAAAATATAATCCGGTCGGGCTTAGTAGACAGTGAAAACGTTCCTTCCAACTTTTCCCAGCTACCCTTTATAACAGAAGTACTGTAGAAAACAATGGTAAACATGTAAGTGGATTTTCCTTAATATCCAAAAAACAAAATGTAGTTAAAGTAAACAACAACTTCTTTTATACCTTCCAATGAACAAATATTGTGTATCTGAACCTTGATATTCTAGTTTCAGTGTAGCTTTTACATCAGCAGATTCCTGAGAAAGGCCAGGGCCAGACACTCCAACAAAAGCCGAAATTGTGTAAGTGGAACCAACCAAAATTTTGTCGGTGATATTTTGCTCAAGACCCTGCCAGCATTCCTTCCGGTCAGTGATAACAGCATAATTACGATCTGACTCCATCGAAATTCCAGCTTGATCGCATGCTTTGGCTGAAATTACATAGCCTTTGCAAGAATTGGGATGCCAAGAGTTGAGCCCATCAGAGAAGTCATGATTCAGCAAAATATTATCAGCATTGCTCCCACTTGGGTTAGAAATGTTTCCTGCCATTATCTAACAACATAACAAAATCACTACTAAAGGCGATCTATAAAGCACTGATACAAACACGAACACTACAATTATTAAATGTAACTGCACGTGTCAAAGAGACTTTCAATTTAAAATGTCAGTATTATAAAGTATGATATAATGTATCTTATCCATATATAGTTTAAAAATATTCATTATTCAAGGAACCTAAAAATAAACTTTTTCTTATAATAAGGATCCGAGAAAAGTATTTAGCGAACATCTTAATTTATGAATAATGTTCAATCATACTAACAAGCATTTCAACAAACATGTTAGCTACAACTATAAAAGAAAGAAAAAATAACTGACAAGGGTAAATAAGTAACAAACCTGAGACTGAGATTTCTTAAGCTTCGGTTTAGAGTGAAAATTTGATACACAACATGTAAAGAACCTCTTCATTAATCATATATATACACCACTCTCTCACCTAGCAAATTTGCGAGTAAAGCCAACGGAAAATTGAGGGACCAACCAGAAAATTTTCTTCCAATTTCATAATCAAAATTTGGAATTAAGTTAATTTTATAATCGATTATCATTCAAAACTTAGGGATCATTGATTTTTCTTGTATACTTTTTTTAGGGTTTGTTTCTGTTCTTTTTTGCTTTACCTTGCAGATTAGTGATGCTTGAATTGAAATGAAAGGTTAAGGAATGATTCTTTGGTTCCTTGATTTAAAGAATTGATTAACTTTGAAATTGGATTGATTTTGTGTGAGACTTAGAGTGCAAGATTTTGAAATGTTAGGTGGAAATGACTTTTCAATCTGTATATAATATATTATCATTGTGGGATTTGAAAAATATACACTACATTTTCAATTTCCTACGTATTGGAATGGAATGGAATTGAATTTCAGACATTGGAGCTATGAGAGTGCAACTAGTCAAAGAAACAAACTCTTGAGTGCTTTTGTAAATTCAGAGGAAAATAATAATAATAATAATAATAATAATAATAATAATAATAATAATAATAATAATAATAATAATAATAATAATAATAATAATAATAATAATAATAATAATAATAATAATAATAATAATAATAATATTAATAATAATAATAATAAGTGTTTTTTTCTCTAAATAATAATAATAAATTTCGAATTTGGGATTCACTTTTTCTTACTAGGCTTTTGTAGTTCCTGACAAATGTTTTTGAAGACCCTTTTTCTATGATAAAATCACCAGAAAATGTTGTACGCAAGTAGCTAGTTGGTTACTGTCTCAAGTATTCCCGTATGAGTAAAAATTACACCGAATAATCGATCATCCGTTAGGGATAGTGATCATCAATATTTTTATTTTTAAAAGTAGTTTTCTTTCCATGTTTTTTGTATGTTTTATTTGCATTTTACTGCCAAAAATGGGTATTTTCACTATGCTTCAATTATAGAGCATTTGGCACTGACTGTTGAAGAGAAGAAAAAGTATAAGAGGAGCGACAGAGGAATGACAGTTGACCCATCATGACAAGGAAGAACAATTGTTATGGGAACAAGGAAAAACAAGAACTCGGCACGTGAAGCCATGAAAGGCATCCAGTCACCATTTATGACGTCTGTCATGGATCCATACTCTGTGATTTTCACTTTCATTTCATGTGTTAGTTAACTTTTTCTATAGATCTAGCACGTTAAAGCCAAGACATGCAACCCGTCAACAACCATGACGCCCGTCATGGCTCTTAAATTCCATGTTTTAGTTGGTTTTCCTTGGTTGTTTCTTGCAATTTTACACGTCCATTATCGCACTCAACTACCGATTAGTGCCAAAATAAGCATATAAAATGTACTATAACATAGGGAAATGGGCCCAAGTATCTTTAGATAAGAATTGCTCTTTTTTTCATAGTTTTATGCAAGTTTGAAGCTTTCTTTGAATTTCGTTGTTGTCATCTTTGTCTCCTATTCTATGGAAACAAGGTCTCACTTGAAGCACTCTTATTATTATTATTATTGATATTCATTGCATTGTCAGATTATTTTCTTGCTTTTACCATGTATGTTCATATATCTATACCATGTTATCATTAGCAATGTTTGAGTAAATTCTTTAGCGTCTGAAACATGAGGACTGTTGTACCGACAGGCCTCGTGCGAATTATATGAGTATTAATTGTAACAAGAATACAAATTTTGTTTTATAATTTCTCTTTTAAAAGGAAATATGTTCGCTATGAAATTAGAAACGCAAGAATATCGTTTATGCGTCGAAATGGCGTAAATGATATGTGATTTAGAAAATCAAGGAATTAGTTTTGAGATTATGAAAGCAACTCTAAGCTAATTGAGAGATAACTTTTATTTTGTAAAAGATCTCTAAGCTTGCAAATCATGCTGAAAAAGTTGACGATTGGCAGTTTTAGAATTCGGAGACACGGCAACGAAAGTGGGCGTTACCACTAGTTTTAGTATCTTCTACTAAAATCATAATGCTTGTTACGATCAATACGACAATTAGTATCAATGAATTTGGGGGACAAGAATCATAGTCTTGGAATCTCATTTTTATTATCAAGAAAATCAAATATTTTACATATTCTGCACAAGCAAATTTCTTATCTCATACCCTTACATAAACATATATATGATAGACAACAGTAATTGATCTGGGGACGGTAACTCTTTTTTACAACTTCGATATTGTTATATACTTCCCACGTATCACCTAGTCAATAATATAATTTGTAATGTCTCATAATCGATTATTAGGGTTGACAATTGATTAGTAACAATATAATATGTAAACTTTCCATATTTACACTAGATAATTGATAATACATATGGCATAATTGATTATGAACATTAAAAATCTCAATGATCATTTTACTTTTTGAGCTATATTTTATCCTATATAAATAATGAGCATTAAAAATCCCAATGATCGTTTTACTTTTGAGCTATATTTTCTCTTATATAAGGAGGGCGCCTCCTCACTATTTCTCACACCAGAATTTAATTTATAATCTCTCTCTCTCTCTCATTCATTTTTTTCACTAAAAGTTGACTTAGAGGAGAGGATCAGGCCAAGAGATCGTTCGAACCTCTATAAATCCTTGTGCAATCTCTCTTAACTATCTCTTTTTACTTTTAGTCATTTACTTTTCTTTATTTTTGCATCCTTCCCTTTTTTGCTGCTTTTATCTCTATTTTTAACTATAATAACACAAACTATTGTTTTAAGTAAATGGATTTTAATTTAATCAAGATATTTAAATACCACAATTTAACCTCCTTCTTGTGCTTGAAGTCACTTGTTCAACAATAATCCATTATACCTTAGGGTTAATCGATTATGAAGTGCAAAATTTGAAACTTAGATTTCAAGCAACTTCTAATCGATTAGACCTATATGTTATTCGATTATGTGGTCTATTTTCAACCTTCTTGCTCTTTTTGGGACTTAGCATGTGTTCTGGGCCGGCCAAAGGCCCAAATAGATGAGTCCTAAGGTATAAAAGTCATTTCACACGGAAAGCAAGATACATTTTCTTATCTCCATTTTCTACTACACTCATATTGAATCTTGAACTGACTTGGGTATTGGGAGTGCTAACCTTGCAGAGCCACTCCCGCACCGCCGTATAGGAGATCAATACCACAAGGTCAAGATTCCAAATTCACTAATCACATTCAATCCTGGTTCTAAAATTGAACATTGGCACCATCTATGGGAATCGACTTTTTATTCCTACGTTATTCATGATTTCATGTCTACTCTTCAGTTCTCCATTTTGTAACCTTTTCAGGTCACCAAATTGAGAGCATTAAGAATCGAACATGAACATTCATCGTGTTTGATCCGATCGAGCATCGTTTCAGCTTCAATTCATGTGAAACTTCCATGAATGGATCATCTTAGATCCAAATTCAAATCTCTATCAAAATTTTCGAAGAATGAAGGTAATTACTTCTAATATCCTATCAAAGGTTTGTAATCAACCTCCTAATCGTGTTTATCTTTAATTATCTATCATCGACTCGATCTTTTCCATAGAGACTTCTGGCGTATATCTGTGACGAACGTACCTTTTCTAGAAGATGAAGAACATCTAAGCGAGTGGCGAAGATTGTATCGCACTGGAATTACTAGATCACAAAGGAAGAAACTTAACTCCAAACACAAAGTTATTTATAGTCTAAGTAGTTATCATCATGAATTGTATTGTACACCGTTGCAGCATAAAATACAAGATATTCCAGTTTTATTCTATCACACTTTATTGTAATCACTAAGATCCACTATGCTCATGTACTCGGTGGAAATCATTTGCTAAAACACTTATTCCTTCTAGTGCGTTGATAAGTCACTAAAATTGGAAATCCAAGTGCACGAAGATGTTTTAAGGACGGGGAAATTTCACAAATCGTAGGTACAGACCTACCAGTGAGCATGGAAGTTTCTACCTTTGCAAAAATCATTCCAAAATATTTCGTAGATTGTAAGAGAGAATACACAAGGTTATGATACTCATAATTGGATATCATTTGGATACAGGATATCGGAGAGAATACATAAGGTTATGATACTCATAATTGACCTTAGGCATCCATCTAAAACTAACTTTGAGATACTTCTGCAAAGGACCTCATCAGCCAAACTAAAAAGCATATGTGAAAGAGGGTCACCTTGATTGACACCTCTCCCACACTTGAAGTTTCTATGAGAGGCTCCATTGATGTTACTGATAGGTGGGATGAAGATAATATAGAGTGGATCCACTAATAAAACTGTGCCAAAACCAAACCACTTCAGCACTTTGAGATGAAAGTCCTAGTTCAGGGTATCAAAGGCCTTATTCACATCCACTTTAATTGCTAAATTACCACCAAAACACTTTTTGTCCAAGATATTAAATGCTTCAGAAGTCAAACATATATAGTCTTTGATGTTTCTCCCTCTTATGAATCTCTTCTACTATTTAGAAAGTAGGATGCGCTAGAGACTAACAAATATGTCGGCCAAGATCTTAGTGATTATTTTAAACTTGAAGTTACACATAGAAATTGGTCTAAATTTATCAATTATAAATGCATATTTTATTTTGGGCAGGAGGATGACAAAGATAATATTGAAGTTCGGAAGTATCCATCATGATGCGAAGAATTGTAACATTGCATTACAAACATCATATTTGATAATTCTCCAATAAATTTGGTAAAGTAATCCTCCAAAGTCATCAGTGTCAAGTAAATTGTCCTTATTTAGGTTAAACACTACGTCATGAATCTCTTTTATGGAAAGGATTGTTAGAACAAGATTTGTTCTGATCAATATTCTTAGTTTTGATGATAACAAGGATATGAATTTTGTGTGAGGTAATGTGGTACTCTAATACATTGCAAATTCCCTTTCAGGAAATATATAAAGAGTATGCACAAATCAGCGCTCAGAAGCTTTGTCTCAGAAGGTTCAGCATGCAACATCAGAACATGGTCTGGCAAGACATCAGAAGATGGTCAAGGCAGAATCAGAACATGGGTCTATGGAAGCATCAGAAGAACTTGAGCTCAGAAGCAGAAGCACTGAAGCTCTCATGGTATCACGCTCAGAAGCACTTCAAGGTCAGAAGACAAGAAGATGCTATGCACCAAGCTGTTTGACTCTGATGATATTCAAACGTTTTATTCACAAACATCAGATCAGAAGAAAGTACAGGTGGCATGCTACGCTGACTGACAAAAGGAACGTTGGAAGCTATTAAAGGCAACGTCAGTAGACACAGCGTGAACAAGGCTCGAGGTAGTTGACAAAAGCGTGAAACATTAAATGCAATGCTGTACGGAACACGCAAAGCATTAAATGCTCCCAACGGTCATCTTCTCAAGTGCCTATAAATATGAAGTTCTGATGAGAAGCAATGTTGACGATTTTGAAAAGAACCAATTCTGAAAAACTTGCTGAAACGCTGTTCAAACTCAAAGCTCAGAAACTTCATCTTCATCAAAGCTCACTACATTGCTGTTGTAATATATTAGTGAGATTAAGCTTAAACGTTAAGAGAAATATCACTGTTGTGATTATAGCTTTTCAGAAGCATTGTAAAACTCTTATTTGATTACATTAATTTGTAAGTAACTAGAGTGATCAAGTGTTGATCAGGATAATCTAGGAAGTCTTAGCTTGTGTCTAAGCAGTTGTAATTAGAGTGATCACGTGGTGGTCAGGATACTCTAAGAAAGTCTTAGCTTGTGTCTAAGCATTTGTTCCTAGAGTGATCAGGTTGTGATCAGGATACTCTAGAAGACTTAGTCGTGGGCTAAGTGGAAAACCATTGTAATCTGTTGCGATTAGTGGATTAAATCCTCAGGTGAGGTAAATCACTCCGTGGGGGTGGACTGGAGTAGTTTAGTTAACAACGAACCAGGATAAAAATAACTGTGCAAATTGTTTTTATCATTCAAGTTTTTAAACTACACTTATTCAACCCCCCCCCCCCTTTCTAAGTGTTTTTCTATCCTTCAATTGGCATCAGAGCGCCGGTTCTAAGGTGCAAGCACTTAACCGTGTTTAGAAAAGATTCAGGAAGAGAAAAACGCTTAAGTAAAAGATGGTTGGTGAATCTCAATCAAATCCAACTGCATCTACATCTGGCTCTGCTGAGCAATACAAAGGTAACAATGGTTATACTAGACCACCAATATTCGATGGTGAAAACTTTGAATATTGGAAAGATAAACTGGAAAGTTACTTTCTTGGTCTGGATGCTGATCTATGGGATCTTCTGCTGGATGGTTACAAACATCCTGTTAAAGCTACTGGTGTAAGGCTCACAAGAAGCGAAATGACTGATGATCAAAAGAAAGATTTCAAGAATCATCATAAATGTAGGACTATTTTGCTGAATGCTATCTCTCATGCTGAGTATGAGAAGATATCTAACAGGGAAACTGCCCATGATATATATGAGTCAGTGAAAATGACCCATGAGGGAAATGCTCAAGTCAAGGAGACTAAAGCTCTTGCTCTAATCCAGAAATATGAAGCCTTCAAGATGGAGGATGATGAAGACATTGAGAAGATGTTTTCAAGATTTCAAACTCTGACTGCTGGATTAAGAGTTCTGGACAAAAGCTACACCAAGGCTGATCATGTAAAGAAGATCATCAGAAGCTTACCCAGAAGATGGGGTCCAATGGTGACTGCATTCAAGATTGCGAAGAATCTGAATGAAGTTTCTTTGGAAGAGCTTATCAGTGCCTTGAGAAGCCATGAAATAGAGCTGGATGCAAACGAGCCTCAGAAGAAAGGTAAGTCTATTGCATTAAAATCTAATGTTAAAAAATGCACTAACGCTTTTCAGGCTAGAGAAGAAGATCCTGAAGAATCAGAATCTGAAGAAGAAGATGAACTGTCCATGATCTCCAGAAGGGTGAACCAACTCTGGAAGAGCAAGCAAAGGAAGTTCAGAGGCTTCAGAAGTTCAAAGAGATTTGAACGTGGAGAATCTTCTGGTGACAGAAGATCTGACAAGAAGAAGGCTGTCTGCTATGAGTGCAATGAGCCTGGACATTACAAGAACGAGTGTCCAAAACTTCAGAAGGAGAATCCCAAGAAGAAGTTTCATAAGAAGAAAGGTCTTATGGCAACATGGGATGATTCTGAATCAGAATCAGACTCTGAAGGAGAGTAGGCCAACTTCGCGCTGATGGCTACAGAAGATGATGGATCAGAATCTACATCAGAATCAGATTTTGAAGAGATATCCTTGGCGGCAAAGAGGACAAAAAGCAAAATGTCATGGTACCTGGACTTTGGGTGCTCGCGACACATGACAGGAAGAAGGTCTACATTCCAAGACCTGGTGCTTAAACCAGGTGGAGAAGTCAAGTTTGGAGGAGATCAGAAGGGCAAAATCATTGGCTCTGGAACCATTAGTCTTGGTAACTCTCCTTCAATAACTAATGTACTTCTTGTTGAAGGATTAACGCATAACTTATTGTCCATAAGTCAATTAAGTGACAATGGTTATGATATAATCTTCAATCAAAAGTCTTGCAAGGCTGTAAGTAAGAAGGATGGCTCAATCCTATTTACAGGCAAGAGGAAGAACAACATTTATAAGATTGATCTTTCTGATCTTGAGAAGCAGAAGGTGACTTGTCTTATGTCTGTTTATGAGGAGCAATGGGTCTGGCACAGAAGATTGGGTCATGCTAGTTTGAGAAAGATTTCTCAGATTAACAAACTAAATCTGGTCAGAGGTCTCCCAAATCTGAAATTCAAATCAGATGCTCTTTGTGAAGCATGTCAGAAGGGCAAGTTCTCCAGACTTGCATTCAAGTCTAAGAATGTTGTTTCTACCTCAAGGCCATTAGAACTCTTGCACATTGATCTGTTTGGCTCAGTCAAAACAGCATCTGTCAGAGGGAAGAAATATGGATTAGTCATCGTTGATGATTATAGCCGTTGGACATGGGTAAAGTTCTTGAAACACAAGGATGAGTCTCATTCAGTGTTCTTTGAATTCTGCACTCAGATCCAATCTGAGAAAGAGTGTAAAATCATAAAGGTCAGAAGTGATCATGGTGGTGAATTTGAGAACAAATTCTTTGAGGAGTTCTTCAAAGAAAATGGTATTGCCCATGATTTCTCTTGTCCTAGAACTCCACAGCAAAATGGAGTTGTAGAGCGAAAGAATAGGACTCTACAAGAAATGGCCAGAACCATGATCAATGAAACCAATATGGCTAAGCATTTCTGGGTAGAAACAATAAACACTGCGTGTTATATTCAGAATAGAATCTCTATAAGACCTATTCTAAATAAGACTCCTTATGAATTGTGGAAGAACAGAAAGCCCAACATTTCATATTTCCATCCTTTTGGATGTGTATGTTTTATTCTGAATACTAAAGATCATCTTGGTAAGTTTGATTCTAAAGCTCAAAAGTGTTTCCTTCTTGGATATTCTGAACGCTCTAAAGGCTACAGAGTATACAATACTGAAACATTGATTGTAGAAGAATCAATCAATATCAGGTTTGATGATAAGCTTGGTCTTGAAAAACCAAAGCAGTTTGAGAAGTTTGCAGATTTTGATATTGATATATCAGAAGCAGTAGAACCAAGAAGCAAAGCTGCAGAAGCTGGCAGTCTCAGAAGCAATGAATCAAAAGATCAAGTTGCTGCATCTTTAGAGAATCCCAGGATTTCTGAAGAACCAACAATCAGAAGATCACCTAGACTTGCTTCAGCTCATTCAGAAGATGTGATCCTTGGAAAGAAAGATGATCCCATCAGAACAAGGGCATTCCTTAAGAACAATGCAGAATGTCAATTAGGTCTTGTTTCTTTGATCGAGCCAACTTCTGTTGATCAAGCTCTAGAAGATCCAGACTGGATAATTGCCATGCACGAAGAACTAAATCAGTTTACAAGGAATGATGTATGGGACTTGGTTCCTAGACCAAAAGGATTTAACATCATCGGCACTAAGTGGGTGTTCAGAAACAAGCTAAGCGAGAAGGGAGAAGTGGTAAGAAACAAAGCCAGACTGGTTGCTCAAGGTTATAGTCAGCAAGAAGGAATTGACTACACAGAAACCTTTGCATGATTTTTGTACTAAAGATTCGTTTCATTTATATGTTGTCGTTGTAGGATAGTGGTAAGTATTTACTTTGTTTATACGTTTTTGTATTGAGCCATACATTTGTTTTTGGTTTTCAAAACTTGTTGATTCACAATTCTTTGGTTTATTACTTTTGATTCTTTGATTTATTTGACATTGTTTGAGGACAAACAAAGTTTTAAGTTGGGGAGAGTTTGATCAGTGCCAAAATGTTGTTATTTTGGGTATATAATTGTGGCACTTATCGATTCTATTCCTTCCGTTTTTGTAATAAAATCCCCACTTTTGTGTATATATTCACATTATTTAGTTTTCATATGTTTTATATACCGTTTAATAGTTTTTCCTTTGTTTTTATAGGTATTCATACTTATTGGAGCCTCGAGGAATAAAGTGTCGAAGGCACAGCTCCGATTGCGCGATTTTGGATCAAATAAGCAAGTTTTGTGCAGAGAGCGCCGCTGAGCGGCGTGTAAGCGCGCTTTCCAGGGGCGAACCAAATTTCCCTGGCCGCTAAGCGGCGGTTCTGGCCGCTAAGCGGAGGCCTGTTTACTGTTCTTGATATTTTTGTAATACGTGTAGTCCGCTAAGCGAGATTTGGCCGCTAAGCGGCCGTAGCAGAAATTGTCTTTATATTCTTTCATTTGAACCATTTTAGGGTTATGGTTTTGGAGAGTTTTTGATTCCAACTCCATCATTTTCATTCTTAGATTAGGATTAGCTTAGAAAACAACACCGGGTCATGCACTTGGAAGATCGGAGGTGGATTTCTCATCAACCGGAGCTGACAACCCGCGAGGTGTTTGGTTTATCTTCTCTATTCTTTGTGTATTTCTTTGTGTTGGGTTTGTTTGTATAGTTACTCGAATCTTATGTATATTTACCGATTATAATGTTATATTTAACTTGCTTTACGAATCTGTGTTGATATTGTTCTGGATTTTTGCTCTATGCTGGGGATTTGGGTTGCTTTAGAGATAAACTTCTTAAATCCTTATCTAGGATGATTATCTGTTGGTTCTGAACTCTAGAGATAGATTTAGAGCTAGCATTCACTGTTTGTATCTGTTCTTAATGCTTTCGTGTTTGAGCGGCGCGCGAGAGATCGCCGACGCGAGAATATGGATGTTCTCGCGACTTCGCGTTAGAGATAACCTTAGTTGTGAGATGATCTCATTTGTGCTCCAGAGATGGACGCTTATGTGAGAGATACGTGATGACATAGACGAGTATCGTAGGTTGAATATAATGGGTTGGTAAGTGTATGTTTGTGAAGAGTGAATATATTTACATTCCTGATAAGTTCTTTCTCTTCTAAGAATGTGTTTGTTATTCTTTCCTGTCTATATCTTTGTTTACTTTTTGCTCATTCAAACCCGAGCTCGAAACCATAGAAACTGTTGAATGGCATCTCTCCATCTCTGAGGACAATAATTCCCGGATCAATATTTCCAAATCTTTTTTCGTTGCTTGCCCTATACTGCAATTCAACAAAATGGCGCCGTTGCCGGGGATGGTTGTGATTGCATCGCAATAGTTTTCGTGGTTTTGAGCTTTGTATATATCGTATATATTGTATATGCTTACTTGTATAATCTCACTTGCATATATACTTACTTGTACATGTTTACTTGTTTATATTCACCAACTTTTCTCTTTTTGTATAATAATACATGTATATGTTCATACTTGTATATATGTGTTTGTTTGTGTACATATTTTTATACTTGTGTTTTCTTTATGTTTGTGAAATTGTTATATATTTGTACTGTAACGTTTGTTGAGTGGTTGGTTAGGACACTTTCTTTAGGCTTGTGCGGTGAGACATCACCAAGGCATGATTGGAGGAAGCTACTTTCCAAACACCGAAACAATAAAGGCGTCGAGCTAACGACGTAAAACAAGCGCTTGTTGGGAGGCACCCCAACGGTTGTAAATATTGTTTATATTTATATTTATGAGGTATTTAGGTGAAGTGGAGGAAAATTGGAACAGCTATTTCTGTTCTGATTTTTCTGGTTTTTTCTGTCATCGCTAAGCGAGCCTAGCTCCGCTAAGCGATGATAGTAAAATTCTGTTTTTCTTGCTTTGTACCAGTGGGTTCCCATTCCACTTGGTTCACTCATTTTTCCCACTTTCACCAAGGCTATTTAGTAGTAGATACTAGTTTTATTTGTCTAATTCTTTTGTTGGTTGTTTGTACTCGAATTTTGTCCGTTATTCGAAGATTTTTGAGGTGATTTTCCAAAGCTTGAGTGTTTCAACTTGCGGATGTATGGTAGGATATTGTTTTTGAAGTCGTATCATTCAAGGTACTCATTTATCGCTTTCTACAGCATAACATGTTTAGGAAACTTTTCATTTGTACAATTACCATACCATTCATTCTTTTGCATTACTTGCTTATTGATTGAATCACTTTAGTTCCCAAACCATAAATGTGAGGAAGCTTTCCATTATTCACATATGCTGGAGGCCACAATCTTTGTTTTAACTGGATTTTATTATGCTTAATCTTTTGTTTATGTTGATTTTATGAAAGTATGAAAAGGATCAAGGCATTTTATTTCATTTTGAGCACAACCACCATAACCAAATAGTCAATTCACCTTGTGAGTGTGTGATCATTTGTTACCCCTTTTGAGCTTTTTGTCAATGTCCACGTTGTTTTTGCTAAATGCTTATCTTTGAGTGTTTAGTTGTCATTTTTGCATGGATGATTGATTCTTTGTTTTCTTGAACCCTCAACCATGATTTTTGGTATGATTTTTTACCTTGCATTAGAAAGTAGGGAGTATTCATATGATGGTGTGGTTGAAATCAAGTTGGGGAGAGAAATGGTTGCTACTTATTTGGTTGTTGCTATGAGGTTGAAAAGAAAGAAAAAAAATGTGAAAAGAAAAGAAAAGAAAAAGAAAGAAAAAAATAAAAAAAGTTTTGAAAAACAAAAAGAAAAGAGAAGTGAATAACTGTGCTAATAAGTATTGTGATTGGTTTGAGAAACTTGTGGTTAAGGAAGAAGTTTAATCGAGATTTTGTTGCTTAGGACTTTGGTGGATTGATCACTCCCTTAGGTTTAGGCAAGTTTTTGTTTCGATTAGCCTTAGGACTTATCCCTTGTTTGTTTACCAAGCCACATTACAACCTTGAAAAGTCCTTGTGATTCTTGCTTTTGTATCTTCAATGTGATTTTTGGATGAATGCATAATTTAATCTTTTGTTTGCAAGATTTTTGGATGAGTGTTAAAAGTCCTTCACCTTTGTGTGTTCTTCATCCATTGATGAAATTTTGCTAGGTGTGATTCATGAGATAGCATGTATTGGTTTAGAATGTTTTGCATGATTTTTGTACTTAAGATTCGTTTCATTTATATGTTGTCGTTGTAGGATAGTGGTAAGTATTTACTTTGTTTATACGTTTTTGTATTGAGCCATACATTTGTTTTTGGTTTTCAAAACTTGTTGATTCACAATTCTTTGGTTTATTACTTTTGATTCTTTGATTTATTTGACATTGTTTGAGGACAAACAAAGTTTTAAGTTGGGGAGAGTTTGATAAGTGCCAAAATGTTGTTATTTTGAGTATATAATTGTGGCACTTATCGATTCTATTCATTCCGTTTTTGTAATAAAATCCCCACTCTTGTGTATATATTCACATTATTTAGTTTTCATATGTTTTATATACCGTTTAATAGTTTTTCCTTTGTTTTTATAGGTATTCATGCTTATTGGAGCCTCGAGGAATAAAGTGTCGAAGGCACAGCTCCGATTGCGCGATTTTGGATCAAATAAGCAAGTTTTGTGCAGAGAGCGCCGCTGAGAGGCGTGTAAGCGCGCTTTCCAGGGGCGAACCAAATTTCCCTGGCCGCTAAGCGGCGGTTCTGGCCGCTAAGCGGAGGCCTGTTTACTGTTCTTGATATTTTTGTAATACGTGTAGTCCGCTAAGCGAGATTTGGCCGCTAAGCGGCCGTAGCAGAAATTGTCTTTATATTCTTTCATTTGAACCATTTTAGGGTTATGGTTTTGGAGAGTTTTTGATTCCAACTCCATCATTTTCATTCTTAGATTAGGATTAGCTTAGAAAACAACACCGGGTCATGCACTTGGAAGATCGGAGGTGGATTTCTCATCAACCGGAGCTGACAACCCGCGAGGTGTTTGGTTTATCTTCTCTATTCTTTGTGTATTTCTTTGTGTTGGGTTTGTTTGTATAGTTACTCGAATCTTATGTATATTTACCGATTATAATGTTATATTTAACTTGCTTTACGAATCTGTGTTGATATTGTTCTGGATTTTTGCTCTATGCTGGGGATTTGGGTTGCTTTAGAGATAAACTTCTTAAATCCTTATCTAGGATGATTATCTGTTGGTTCTGAACTCTAGAGATAGATTTAGAGCTAGCATTCACTGCTTGTATCTGTTCTTAATGCTTTCGTGTTTGAGCGGCGCGCGAGAGATCGCCGACGCGAGAATATGGATGTTCTCGCGACTTCGCGTTAGAGATAACCTTAGTTGTGAGATGATCTCATTTGTGCTCCAGAGATGGACGCTTATGTGAGAGATACGTGATGACATAGACGAGTATCGTAGGTTGAATATAATGGGTTGGTAAGTGTATGTTTGTGAAGAGTGAATATATTTACATTCCTGATAAGTTCTTTCTCTTCTAAGAATGTGTTTGTTATTCTTTCCTGTCTATATCTTTGTTTACTTTTTGCTCATTCAAACCCAAGCTCGAAACCATAGAAACTGTTGAATGGCATCTCTCCATCTCTGAGGACAATAATTCCCGGATCAATATTTCCAAATCTTTTTTCGTTGCTTGCCCTATACTGCAATTCAACACCAGGTTAGAATCTATTCGTCTATTAATTTCTTTTGCCACTCAACATAACATCACTCTTTATCAGATGGATGTCAAGAGTGCCTTCTTAAATGGTTATATAGATGAAGAAGTTTATGTCCATCAACCTCCTGGTTTTGAAGACTCCATGTCTCCAAATCATGTTTTTAAATTAAAGAAATCATTATACGGATTGAAACAAGCTCCTAGAGCTTGGTATGAACGTTTGAGTTCTTTCCTTCTGGAAAATGGTTTCACTAGAGGAAAAGTGGACACTACTCTCTTTTGTAAAACATTTAAAAAGGATATTTTAATTTGTCAAATATCTGTTGATGATATTATCTTTGGAACATCTAATGCTACTGTAATACGGTGAACTGACTTTTTATCGATCGAAATGTCGCGGTAAGCAAGAGTCGCCACCGACTTTTATTTTATCCAAACAGGTTCGGAAAGGCAAAAAGAAACAGAAAAAACCTTTTAAATAAAATAGGGTTCGGGGGGTAATTATGCAAAGGGAAGGTGTAAGGCACCCTTTGCATCCATGGTTTTCCATGGGCTCTTAATTGCTTTGCTTGCTCGTTTGTCTTTAGAAAAAGTAGATGAAAGAGATAGGGACTTTAGCTTGTGAATAAGCGTTGCCCTTTTGAAAAATTATGAGAAAGAATATAATAAAAGGTTTGAGCATTGCAAGGCAATTAGGGGCAATTACCTTAAACTCAGATGATAGGTCTCTTTTTGCCTTTCAGAATGAAAGGGTCTATCCTTGCCATAAGAGGGCAGGAAGCCTTTCGTTTGGAGGTTGAAGGGTCGTCGAATTATCGTTCGCCCAAAGACTGACCCATGCCATAGAGGGGCAAGTAGTCTAAGGGGAAAGATCAGAATAGCCTTTCGTAGGCAACCAGAAGATACCTCAGCCTTATTCGTAGGCAACTTTCCGAGGGTCGAGGTCATGTTAGTGTATCGAAGGCAGCATCATTTTAGGGTCTCATGACCTTTTGTCGAGGCAACATGGCTGAGGTATCCTCGTATTCGAGGGACTGGCTATTCTGCAAAAACACGAGGCAACAGGCAACAAGGCAACAGGCAACAGGCAACAGAGAGGTTACCCAAAAGCGTGCGTGTGTGCACCAATCACGTGATTATATTCGATTATATTATCTTGTAAATTAGCGATTCTAAATTCAATTCATGGTTGCCACTCCCTATTTTACTAACCACGCAGATAATATAAGGCAAGAAACAGTAATATGGGGGAGGGAAATTGTAACCAGCGGATCCCTTAATAGGGTTTGACACAAGTAATAATTAAACAGAAAAATAAAAGGTTAGGGTTTAGGGTTACCAAACTCGTGGCTTTGGCAATTTGACATACCCTGGAAAAGGCAAACAAAATAGGGTGAGTGCATTTATCGGTTCGAAGGCGAACACAGTCAACCCTAAAAATAAGGATATAATGTATTTAAAATAAAAATAAACAAAAGTACTTAGCTTGATTTGATCTGATATGGTTAGCGGGCGGAGGAAAATCCTGTTGCTAACCCTGAAAACATTTGACGGAGGCAAAGGCAAAAGCAGGAAAGAAAGTGAGTGTAGGAAGAGTCCATTGACTTTTGAGGATGCAACCATAATAATATTTTATAAGGCAATCACATATTTAAATAAAATGATAGAGTCGGGACTTAGCTTTGTAAGAGGCGTGGCTCGTAGTCGGAACGTATCTGAATATAACCCTGAAAAGAATACACAAAGAAATCCTTTGTAAACCCTGATTAGGGCACAAGTTAACCATAATTAATAGAATAAAAATAAATTAATTGTTGGTTTTCAACCCAATTAATTAAATCGGTGAAAATCGAGTTTCGATTAAATTACCTAACCCTAGTGTATATTTAATCAATTAATAAAAATACTACCTTAATTAAATAGTTAAATTAACCAATTATTTATCCTAATTTAAGATAATGATTTAATATAAAAAATAAAAGTTTAATTTTCATTAAGTAAAAAAAAAATGTTTTGTTATTAGGTAAAAAGAATATATATTTTTTTTTTAAAAAAGAAAAGAATTTAGTTAAAAACTAAATTAAATAAAGAAAAGAAAAATAGAGTAAAGAGAGAAAAAAAAAAAACTCAGCTGGCGCTGGATCTGGTGTGTACGCATCCAGAGGAATCATGATGGACTTGCGCTTCAGGGCCTTCGGATCTGGACCAAAGACCATCCAGCGGCTGCTATTTGGAGTTGTATTCTAAGTGCGTGGAACTTGATGCACCGGATCAGTGGGATGGAAACAAACAAATTGACAAAAATAAGTGTCGCTGGTCACGCTCGAACCAGTGACCTGGGAGTGTAGCGCGCATATGCCTAGCCACTGAGCCATCTTCGATTCGCTGTTAACAAGGCAACCGTAAAACGTAATATATTAAAATAAAGTCGATCAGTATTTCAAACCAAAACTCGCGCGCGACTTGCTGGGGGGTCATCTTCTTCGTATGCCCTGTAAAGTTTGCTACGGAGCAGACACGATTTCGCTGCGGTCCAGAACGTAGCTATCACCTGCAAACTAAAAAATCACAAAACACACGACATAAACTTGTTATGAGATCATGTACCAATTGGATGTGATCTCCTGAACGTGAATATGCTCTTAATTTCGTCTGATTTCAACTGTTTCGCCAAACCCCAATTTGAAAGCTGTGAACCCTAGCCATGGTGAAATCTCAATCCTGTACTCAAACTCCAATTGAACCATACAGAAAGCTTCGAAATATCATCAATAACAAGAATATACACTCAAATTTCATTCATTATGCATAAATCATCGAAAACGATTTTTAGTTAAAGGGGCCAAACCGTAACCGTGTATGTGAGGATTCTGAGCGCTTGAGACCTTGAGAATTATCCAGATAGTTTCAGGGAACACCAAAGAATGGATTGCAATCTTCAAATCCCCTTGAATTCCTTTCAACCCTTCGATCCGAATTTCACCTTTCTTTGACTTTTCTGAGTTTTGTGTGAACGTTCTTGGGCTGCTAATCCTTGCAAAAACCGACCTCTTGCATTCTGATTAACTGTGAATATATAGGTAAGTGATTCTAGGTCAACAAATTTGGACAAAATCCCTTTGAATCTTTGATTCCTATCTTGAGAAATTTGATTGAAAAATTATATTCAATCTTTCCAATTTTTGCCCAATATTTGATTCAATTATTGTTTGGTCAATTAAGAAAGATATATTTGATTGATTCCTTGTTTTTAAAATCAAAGCAAATAATATTTCATATTTATTTCACTATTTTATATAATTTTTTTTTTTTTATGATTTAAAGTGATATAAACCATAAAATAATTAATAAAAATAGCAAAAATAACATGACTCTTGTTTTGGATCGTGGATGGGCTCATGATAGAGATTATCCTTTGAATCGGGGCTTGAAATTTGGCATAGAGGTTCTTTGAATCATATGAGAGGTTATGAGGTCCACTTGGGTTGTCAGAACTTGATTTTACTTTGAAAATATCAAAACCCTAGTTTGAGGGTTATTGTATAGGAGAGTGTGTTTATGAGCTTTTGCCTATGTACTTGAAGCTTGAATAAGAGAAATAATGTGGGCAAATTTTGGGGTATGACAGCTGCCCCTGTTCAATTATCTTAAACCTGAAGATGTAGAGTGGTTTGTGTGCCAGTCGGTATCTGAAGATGGAAGATGATTGAACACTAGAATACCAAGAAATTTGCCCTATTTGAAGTAGGGACTTTTGTCGGAGATGGGCTTGTAGATGCCATCTGATAGTTGTTAGAGTGTAGATTGTTACGCAATTTCTGCTTTTGCTGTCTTCCCTCTTTTGAATGTTGAGGAACCGTCAAAGGTATCGACTCAAATCTGTGTTGGGTTATTTAAGGAACCGTCAAAGGTATCGACTTAAATTCGAAGCATATTGTTGAGGCACCGTCAAAGGTATCGACTCAGATATGCAGACAGATTGTATAAGGAACCGTCAAAGGTGTCGACTTATACCTGAAATGTGTTGTTAAGGAACCGTCAAAGGTGTCGACTTAACTCTTGATGTGGGTTGTTAAGGAACCGTCAAAGGTATCGACTTAACTTTGAAGCATATCATTGAGGCACCGTCAAAGGTATCGACTCAGATATGTAGATAGATTGTATAAGGAACCGTCAAAGGTGTCGACTTATATCTGAAATGTGTTGTTAAGGAACCGTCAAAGGTGTCGACTTAACTCTTGATATATTAAGGAACCGTCAAAGGTGTAGACTTAACATTTGAGAATAGATTGTTAAGGAACCGTCAAAGGTGTCGACTTAACTCTTGCAGATAGAGATAGTAATATCCTGAAAAATAGAGGTTAGTTTTCTTATGTCATGATGCATGTGTTATGTAATGAGTACCTTAAAATAAATGAGAGACTTTGTATGTTTATGAGGTGATGTATGCGATGTATGAATATGTTTGTGCCGTATGGTATGCGAAATATGATTTATGTTGTCTTTTTCCGAGAAAATAAATCTTCATGTCTTTGTGATTTTGACGTCTGGTCTTGTCTTGAAGATGTTTAGCTGGGGATTTATAATTTCTGCTTGGGGATGAATAGTAATTCGATGGATCCTGACTGGGGATGAAAGATATCTTCTGGAGGATTGCTCTGTGGGGATATGATTTTGTGAAATCTGAATTGCGGGAAGGCATGGTTGCCTTGAATATTTCCCCTAGTATTATAGTACCTGTCGTTCCTGGACTTTAATTAGGGCACGCCACTGAATGTTGATCAAGATGTCAAGCTGGACTTGTATAGATTTGCCCCGGTTAGTAGGGACTTTGGAAAGATTCGTCTTGCGAGGACTTTATGAGATATGAACCATGGGCGACATGCCCCTTAGTAACTATTGGTCCAGGACAATGCCCCATATTGATTGGAAATAGCTTAAGATTTATTTGGATGCATGCCCCTGATTGTTTTTGGCATCTTTGAGAGATTCTCGGAATCTTGACTTGATTTCCCCAGATTGACCGGGAAATAGTTTGACTTCCGCTTGGGATGTATGCTTTTGACTTTTTGGCATTTGAGAGATTCTTCGAATCTTGACTTGATTGCCCCAGATTGATTGGGAGAAACGTGTCATGCCCCTTGTATATGTAGGAGACGTTGCCTATCGGGATAACTTTCTAGTCATTAGTTGTACCCTGTGCAAGTTCTTTCTGATGCTAACATTTGAAATTATGTAGCAGAATATGTTTAATAATGAATTCATGAGATGCAATGCATACGTTTGTCTTGAGTTTTTTTGAAAAACATTAAAACCAAAGATGTAAACGTGTGATGTTTGTAAAAAAAATGATATTTGTAAAAACATGATATTTATGACAACGTGATGTTTGTAGAAACGTGATATCAACTCGGCATTTTGGTAAACCTTAAGGAGTCGGGATACCTTTTGGTGACAGTATGCTTTCGAACTAACCATGCTTCAATTAGGACTTTCAAGGGTTGTAACGTGGCTTGGTTCACGGTTTACGAAACAAAGGATAATGGCTCAAATTTTATTGTACCCACCCCTCTTCGTGATGATCTTCAGTCCTAAGCTCTGCCAATTCAACTTATGCATTCAGGTTTCAAGAGACTTTGGATTTTCCCCTTTGACAATGATGATGGTTCACAAGTAAAGAGAACTTTTGAGATGGCCGTCACTTCTTCCTTTTGGTAGTCACAATATTTTGTTGTTCAGGAATTTATTGACTTCTCTTTTTTCATCTTTTTGATATCCCTAACTTTTGCCTGAACTGTCTATTTTGAGTTTACAGTCAGCGGGACGCCTTGATTTTTGCCTAAGTCATTCTTTTTGATTTTTGACTTAGCAGGATTTTCTTTGTATATATGTTTTTCATTTTTTTTTTTAAAGATAATGACTGCCTTGTTTGATTGATGAAACATCTTTGGCTTTTGATTGACATCTCCAACACTTCTTTGACACGTGCGGATGAACACTTGTAGTTGAAACCTTCGTTGAAAGGTGTATTGAATGATTTCTCTTAAACTAGAATGCAAAGCCAACTTAACTGAGAACTACCCTGCCCCAGGTTGAAAATGCGGTTTTTTTCGTACAAAAAGAAAACTTCTACTCCTTAGGCTCAAAGGGGTTGACAAGGGATTATCATCCTTATATCTCCACTGTTTAGGAATTGAAACAATGCCTGTACATCGTCAGCATAGTCTGTTCAAAAGCATACTGTATGAGGTTGCGGTATCGTTTTTGTCATCCTCCCTTAAAAGGCATACATCTTTAGGAGTTGAATATCACAAAATATATGCAGAGTAAAGACATAATTTTAAAAGAGTGATAGCGAAATAATTTATTCAAGACAAACATATGCAATGCACTGATGATGATTATTAAAACAGATAATGTCTATCATAATTTGAATGTTTAAACAAACAGAATAGAAATTGCAAATGAAAGTAAATATAATGATCTAAAAAGTTCATCCTTCTAGGTATTAATCAATCCCTTTGTGATTAGGCATAGGAGTAGTGATCATCACAGGAGTCTTGGGGTGATAGAATTCAATTTCACCAGCATCGATCATGTCTTGAATCTTGTTCTTCAATGGCCAACAATCATTCGTATCATGCCCAGGGCTATTGGAGTGATATGCGCACCTCGCATTGGGCTTGTAGCTAGGAGCGGAAGTGTTGGGCTTCACAGGAGGATCCCTTAAAGTAATCAAATTTTCTCTCAGCAAATGTTGTAATGCCTGAGCCAGTGACATGTTGATATTTGTAAACTGACGTTTGGATGTATCTGACTTGCGTCTTTGTTGCGGAGCTAGTGTAAAGGTCAGAACTGTTCCCATAGATTGGTTATGTTCATCGTGATCTTTCTGGTTGTACACAGTATGAGGTTTCTCATGAGAGTGGAAGTCAATGGTCTTGTCATCGATTAAGTCTTGGATCTTATGCTTTAATTGCCAACAATTATTAGTGTCATGTCCAGGACTATCAGAGTGATACGCACACCTTGCATTAGGATCATAACGAGAAAAGGAAGTGCTAGGATTTCTCGGAGGGTCCTTCAAAGTGATTAGCCCTCTCTTCAGCAATTGTTGCAACGCTTCGGCCAGAGTTATATTGATTTTTGTGAATTGGCGCTTAGGTGTATCTGACTTGTGTCCTTGTGGTTGAACTGGTGTAGAGATCAGAATTGTCCTCACAGATTGGTTGGGTTCATCGCGACCCTTCCGGTTGTACCCAGTATTGGCCATATGGAGTTCCTCAGGTGAATTGAAGTCAATGATTTTTCCATCGATTAAGTCTTGAATCTTGTGCTTTAATTGCCAACAATCCTTTGTATCATGACCATGACTATTTGAATGATAAGCGCATCTCGCATGGTACTTATACCCAGGAGTGGGGTTGGTAGGAAATGAATATGGAGGCAATAGAGTTATCAAGTTCTTATTGAGCAGTTGTTGCAAAACTTGAGACAGCGGCATGGGTAACAGGGAAAATGATCGCTTAGGCTTGGATCTTTGATTATCTTGACCACCTTGGTGCTTGTGCTGATTCTTCTCTTTCTCGATCAGAAGTGCCTTCAATTCTTCTTGCCCCTTGGCCAAGTGAAAAATTATTTTCTGGAACTGGTTATTCTGAGCCTGAAGATTTTTGACAGATTGCTCGAGATCCATGATGCTGAAATAAACAGCGAGGGAGGATGAGAGACCTATTGAAATAAACCTGTTATGCGATGTTATGAATACGACTGAAATGTTTTCAAGGATCTTTAAGGAATTTAGTTAGCAACTTTAGAAATTTAATCAGTCACAGCTTCGTCTGAAGAACCTTGGCTTTCATTTTTAAGCATCCTTCTTTAAGAATCGAGCTCACCATATCGAGTGGGTCATCGCCTCTGATTCGGGATACTTCTGAATTTGAAGATACATGGCCAGAGGAAAGTAAATCCTCTTGCCCCTTGCTAGGTACTGTGTCTATGAATTGGAAGGTATGTGGGCAGAGGAAAATAAATCCTCTTGCCCCTTGATAGGAATTCAGTCTTTGATAAGGGCACCTGAAATTGTGCGCCCTAAATTCCTAAGATCCTTGAAAGGGTTAGTTAATCATGTTATGCTCATGATGTCATGATGTCATGAATGTTATGCGAATGCAATTCATTAGGCATAGTGTGAGATTGTAAGGGCAAACACGTCCTTTTAACAAAACCTGCAAAGAACAAAGGTTAGTAGCAAACACAAACAAGTCACACAAGTCACACAAGTCACACAATTTTTTGGCTTAAGGCTTGCATGGAGTCTGATGAGGTGTCCTTCCCAAGGGTATTTCTATGGATAAGGAGAGTTCAGCAACGGGTTCTACCAAGTGACTCAGAATTGTCAGCCCCCTCTAAAGCACCCTCGAACATGGTACATGCATAACACGCAATGATACTTTAGGAAGAAACCTATCTGAGCTGTAGTATCGGGTAGCGACCATAACTTGGCATGCACCAAGAATAGCCCTCCCACTACGTTCCTAAAAGTCAGGATGGGTTAAAGGTGACTAAAGGTCCTTGAGCTCCGACGCACCCAAAGATACATGCATAAACCTCTCTCATGCAAAAGAGGTACACAATAACTAGTGGAGGCCTAACTCAAGCGTGAACTTCATTTTGACCAACCCCAAGCATGCACAAGGGGGGTCTCCATGACTATGCCACTCCTAATCTTAAGTGTTCTTGAATCCGGGAACAGGATTCGTCCTTCAATTTTACCAAAACAGCCCTGAAAAACAAAGCAAGCAAAGCAAACAATAGAATACAATTAAGTGATCCTAAACTTTTAAGGTAACCCCTCTTTTATCGAATTATGTCCCCAGCAGAGTCGCCAGTTCTGTAATACGGTGAACTGACTTTTTATCGATCGAAATGTCGCGGTAAGCAAGAGTCGCCACCGACTTTTATTTTATCCAAACAGGTTCGGAAAGGCAAAAAGAAACAGAAAAAACCTTTTAAATAAAATAGGGTTCGGGGGGTAATTATGCAAAGGGAAGGTGTAAGGCACCCTTTGCATCCATGGTTTTCCATGGGCTCTTAATTGCTTTGCTTGCTCGTTTGTCTTTAGAAAAAGTAGATGAAAGAGATAGGGACTTTAGCTTGTGAATAAGCGTTGCCCTTTTGAAAAATTATGAGAAAGAATATAATAAAAGGTTTGAGCATTGCAAGGCAATTAGGGGCAATTACCTTAAACTCAGATGATAGGTCTCTTTTTGCCTTTCAGAATGAAAGGGTCTATCCTTGCCATAAGAGGGCAGGAAGCCTTTCGTTTGGAGGTTGAAGGGTCGTCGAATTATCGTTCGCCCAAAGACTGACCCATGCCATAGAGGGGCAAGTAGTCTAAGGGGAAAGATCAGAATAGCCTTTCGTAGGCAACCAGAAGATACCTCAGCCTTATTCGTAGGCAACTTTCCGAGGGTCGAGGTCATGTTAGTGTATCGAAGGCAGCATCATTTTAGGGTCTCATGACCTTTTGTCGAGGCAACATGGCTGAGGTATCCTCGTATTCGAGGGACTGGCTATTCTGCAAAAACACGAGGCAACAGGCAACAAGGCAACAGGCAACAGGCAACAGAGAGGTTACCCAAAAGCGTGCGTGTGTGCACCAATCACGTGATTATATTCGATTATATTATCTTGTAAATTAGCGATTCTAAATTCAATTCATGGTTGCCACTCCCTATTTTACTAACCACGCAGATAATATAAGGCAAGAAACAGTAATATGGGGGAGGGAAATTGTAACCAGCGGATCCCTTAATAGGGTTTGACACAAGTAATAATTAAACAGAAAAATAAAAGGTTAGGGTTTAGGGTTACCAAACTCGTGGCTTTGGCAATTTGACATACCCTGGAAAAGGCAAACAAAATAGGGTGAGTGCATTTATCGGTTCGAAGGCGAACACAGTCAACCCTAAAAATAAGGATATAATGTATTTAAAATAAAAATAAACAAAAGTACTTAGCTTGATTTGATCTGATATGGTTAGCGGGCGGAGGAAAATCCTGTTGCTAACCCTGAAAACATTTGACGGAGGCAAAGGCAAAAGCAGGAAAGAAAGTGAGTGTAGGAAGAGTCCATTGACTTTTGAGGATGCAACCATAATAATATTTTATAAGGCAATCACATATTTAAATAAAATGATAGAGTCGGGACTTAGCTTTGTAAGAGGCGTGGCTCGTAGTCGGAACGTATCTGAATATAACCCTGAAAAGAATACACAAAGAAATCCTTTGTAAACCCTGATTAGGGCACAAGTTAACCATAATTAATAGAATAAAAATAAATTAATTGTTGGTTTTCAACCCAATTAATTAAATCGGTGAAAATCGAGTTTCGATTAAATTACCTAACCCTAGTGTATATTTAATCAATTAATAAAAATACTACCTTAATTAAATAGTTAAATTAACCAATTATTTATCCTAATTTAAGATAATGATTTAATATAAAAAATAAAAGTTTAATTTTCATTAAGTAAAAAAAAAATGTTTTGTTATTAGGTAAAAAGAATATATATTTTTTTTTTAAAAAAGAAAAGAATTTAGTTAAAAACTAAATTAAATAAAGAAAAGAAAAATAGAGTAAAGAGAGAAAAAAAAAAAACTCAGCTGGCGCTGGATCTGGTGTGTACGCATCCAGAGGAATCATGATGGACTTGCGCTTCAGGGCCTTCGGATCTGGACCAAAGACCATCCAGCGGCTGCTATTTGGAGTTGTATTCTAAGTGCGTGGAACTTGATGCACCGGATCAGTGGGATGGAAACAAACAAATTGACAAAAATAAGTGTCGCTGGTCACGCTCGAACCAGTGACCTGGGAGTGTAGCGCGCATATGCCTAGCCACTGAGCCATCTTCGATTCGCTGTTAACAAGGCAACCGTAAAACGTAATATATTAAAATAAAGTCGATCAGTATTTCAAACCAAAACTCGCGCGCGACTTGCTGGGGGGTCATCTTCTTCGTATGCCCTGTAAAGTTTGCTACGGAGCAGACACGATTTCGCTGCGGTCCAGAACGTAGCTATCACCTGCAAACTAAAAAATCACAAAACACACGACATAAACTTGTTATGAGATCATGTACCAATTGGATGTGATCTCCTGAACGTGAATATGCTCTTAATTTCGTCTGATTTCAACTGTTTCGCCAAACCCCAATTTGAAAGCTGTGAACCCTAGCCATGGTGAAATCTCAATCCTGTACTCAAACTCCAATTGAACCATACAGAAAGCTTCGAAATATCATCAATAACAAGAATATACACTCAAATTTCATTCATTATGCATAAATCATCGAAAACGATTTTTAGTTAAAGGGGCCAAACCGTAACCGTGTATGTGAGGATTCTGAGCGCTTGAGACCTTGAGAATTATCCAGATAGTTTCAGGGAACACCAAAGAATGGATTGCAATCTTCAAATCCCCTTGAATTCCTTTCAACCCTTCGATCCGAATTTCACCTTTCTTTGACTTTTCTGAGTTTTGTGTGAACGTTCTTGGGCTGCTAATCCTTGCAAAAACCGACCTCTTGCATTCTGATTAACTGTGAATATATAGGTAAGTGATTCTAGGTCAACAAATTTGGACAAAATCCCTTTGAATCTTTGATTCCTATCTTGAGAAATTTGATTGAAAAATTATATTCAATCTTTCCAATTTTTGCCCAATATTTGATTCAATTATTGTTTGGTCAATTAAGAAAGATATATTTGATTGATTCCTTGTTTTTAAAATCAAAGCAAATAATATTTCATATTTATTTCACTATTTTATATAATTTTATTTTTTTTTTATGATTTAAAGTGATATAAACCATAAAATAATTAATAAAAATAGCAAAAATAACACGACTCTTGTTTTGGATCGTGGATGGGCTCATGATAGAGATTATCCTTTGAATCGGGGCTTGAAATTTGGCATAGAGGTTCTTTGAATCATATGAGAGGTTATGAGGTCCACTTGGGTTGTCAGAACTTGATTTTACTTTGAAAATATCAAAACCCTAGTTTGAGGGTTATTGTATAGGAGAGTGTGTTTATGAGCTTTTGCCTATGTACTTGAAGCTTGAATAAGAGAAATAATGTGGGCAAATTTTGGGGTATGACAGCTACACTTGGAAAGGAGTTTGCTAAGTCTATGCAGGCTGAATTTGAAATGAGCATGATGGGAGAACTCAAGTATTTCCTTGGGATTCAAATCAACCAAACTTCTGATGGAACATATGTTCATCAAACGAAGTATGTGAAAGTACTTCTGAAGAAGTTTAATCTTTCAGAAAGCAAAGAAGCCAAAACTCCTATGCATCCAACATGTGTCCTAGGTAAGGATGAGGTAAGTAAGAAGGTAGATCAGAAGTTGTACAGAGGTATGATTGGATCTCTTCTATACCTAATTGCTTCTAGACCTGACATTCTCTTTAGTGTTTGTTTGTGTGGTAGATTCCAATCAGATCCGAGAGAATCTCATTTAACTGCGGTTAAGAGAATTCTGAGGTATCTGAAAGGTACTACTAATGTTGGTTTGGTTTACAGAAGATCCAAAGAATATAACTTAGTAGGATTCTGTGATGCGACTATGCTGGAGATAGAATTGAAAGGAAAAGTACTTCTGGAAGTTGTCAATTTCTTGGAAGTCATCTGATCTCATGGTACAGCAAGAAGCAAGCTACAATTGCCCTCTCAACAACAGAAGCAAAATGTGTTGCTGCTGCTGGATGTAGCACACAAATGCTCTGGATGAGAAGTCAGTTAGAAGATTATCAGATATATGAGAGTAACATTCCTATTTTCTGTGATAATACTTCTGCTATATGTTTATCTAAGAATCCTATCTTACATTCAAAAGCTAAACATATTGAGATTAAACATCATTTCATAAGGGACTATGTTCAGAAGGGTGTTATATTTTTAAACTTTGTGGATACAGACCATCAATGGGCTGATATCTTTACAAAACCCCTTGCTGAAGATAGGTTTAAGTTCATTCTGAAGAATATCAGTATGGATTTATGCCCATAATGAGAAGATGAGAAGATCTTATGTATGAGTATCTTCTGAAATGAGATTGGATTAGTCTTTTATAAGAAGTTCTGTTTGTAATCAATTAGAAGTAGTGATTCAGTTATTACTAACGTTTCATTGTCTAAGTTGATTCAGAATCTCTTTAAAAGTAAAACAGCTGTAACTGGCTATCCAGATGGTAAACACATGTTCATTTTTTTCTGGACAAACGTGCGTGCAGTTGAGGGGACGTCTACTTAGGTAACTGTGCTAATCACTTCTTTTGTCATTATTATCTCTCCTCACGTCAAATAACATTAAATGCCATTCATCATTTCTTTTATTGTCCTTTTTCGTTTTTTCATACCCGTCAAACGTTTCCTTTCCCTAGAACGTTTCCTTCCCCACATTCCCTCTATTTATTTCTCCATTCCCTTGCATTCTTCAATCAATCTTTGCGCTCTCTCTCTCCTTCTCTCACTTTTCTATGAATATTTTTTTTCATAAACCTTAGTTTATTCATCTTCATCCTAGCATTCATCATGAATCCGCCTTCAAGTTTCTCTCAAGAGGTTTCTCCACTGAAAACTTGCTTCAGTCCTTCATCTATAATGGAAGTTTTGTGCAAATCTCATGTGGACGCTGATGATTTGGGTGCTTATGGTTTCAACCAAGATGCAAAGGCGAAGGCTCAAGGGTGGTCGTTCTATATGTATAGAACTGTTGGAAGGGTTTTCTGGTTCAAGGTTGAGAAACAAATCTCGGGGATCACTGACATTGATTTCAAGACGGATCTCTCAGGATTCCAAGAAGTCTCAAGTCAGATCTCTTCTGTGATGCTGTTATCAACATTTATCCAAAGGAAGAAGACTTTCTTGAGATATTGGATGATGATAAGGATCATGTTCTTAACTTCTATGTTAAGGGAAAGCCCCGTTTGAGACATTAGCTCTCTTCCTGTGAACTGTCTCTCACTTCCTCCTTGAATTCATGCATCTCTCCTACAGTGGAGGTTCTAGTCTGGACAGGCATGCAGAGTTTCAAGCTTTCATGGCTGAACAAACTGAGAAGACCGTAGGGATTCATGATATGTTAGCTAAGATTGTCTAAGCTAGGGTTGTAGTCCTTAAGTCTTTGTAGTTTTCCTTCCTTGTTGCATCTGTTTTCTGCATACATCTTTTGTAATCCTGTTTGTTTAATCAATGAAAAGTTAAATTTTGTTTCTTTCCTTTGTCGTTTTCTACATCTGAATCTTTTATATTCTTTTTGATGTTATGACAAAAAGGGGGAGAGAATATATGATAAATGATTTGATTAATATTATCAGTTACTGGGTAAAAATGCCCCACATTACTAACAGAACTTGTAAAGTTCTACTCTTTAAGTTGTGTTGTTGTAGGAATTGAAGATTCTCTTTCAAGATCAACATAAGAAGCAACGAGATGATGAAGCAACTCTTTAGAGAATCAAGCTCTTGGATTCTTGAAGCAAGCTGCGTACTATGAAGCTTCAGAATCAGAAGCAAGAAGGAAGAATGTTCAGATATTCTGATGATAGAATATGTTCTGATTCTGAATGTCTATATGGATCTGATACATTCTATATGGCTTATATGGCTCTGATACATATTATGTGTTCTGAAACATAATTTATGTTCTGATTCATTCATACTGACTTTTGTCGTTTAGTTTTGTTCTGTAACATTTCAGGATGTAGAGATGCTCTGATGATGCTCTGGTACATTCAACAATGTTCTGATACAATCTAGCATGAAGTGATGTAAAAAGAAATTCAAGCTCTGAAGCTGTCCGATGGAAGCAAAAGTCAGAAGCTGTGAATGTTCTGAAGATCAAAGAAATTCAAGTTCTGAAGCTGTCCGATGGAAGCAAGAGTCAGAAGCTGTGAATGTTCTGAGGATCTAAAGAAATTCAAAGTTCTGAAGCTGTCCTATGGAAGCAGAAATCAGAAGTCATGAATGTTCTGAAGATCAAGCACTGTGAACGTCTCTACCGAAATAATCAGGGAAGTCTTTTATTATTAAAATTCTTCTAGTATTAATTTCAGGGGGAGATTATTCATCTCAGGGGGAGATTGTTAATCTCAGGGGGAGACATATTCACATGCTTATGCTATAGCTGTGTAATTGTTTTTAGCCGTCTGCTCTTTCTGATCGCAAACTCATATCATTTATATATGTTTTTGTCATCATCAAAAAGGGGGAGATTGTTAGAACAAGATTTGTTCTGATCAATATTCTTAGTTTTGATGATAACAAGGATATGAATTTTGTGTGAGATAATGTGGTACTCTAATACATTGCAAATTCCCTTTCAGGAAATATAAAGAGTATGCACAAATCAGCGCTCAGAAGCTTTGTCTCAGAAGGTTCAGCATGCAACATCAGAACATGGTCTGGCAAGACATCAGAAGATGGTCAAGGCAGAATCAGAACATGGGTCTATGGAAGCATCTGAAGAACTTGAGATCAGAAGCAGAAGCACTGAAGCTCTCATGGTATCACGCTCAGAAGCACTTCAAGGTCAGAAGACAAGAAGATGCTATGCACCAAGCTGTTTGACTCTGATGATATTCAAATGTTTTATTCACAAACATCAGATCAGAAGAAAGTACAGGTGGCATGCTACGCTGACTGACAAAAGGAACGTTGGAAGCTATTAAAGGCAACGTCAGTAGACACAGCGTGAACAAGGCTCGAGGTAGTTGACAAAAGCGTGAAACATTAAATGCAATGCTGTACGGAACACGCAAAGCATTAAATGCTCCCAACGGTCATCTTCTCAAGTGCCTATAAATATGAAGTTCTGATGAGAAGCAATGTTGACGATTTTGAAAAGAACCAATTCTGAAAAACTTGCTGAAACGCTGTTCAAACTCAAAGCTCAGAAACTTCATCTTCATCAAAGCTCACTACATTGCTGTTGTAATATATTAGTGAGATTAAGCTTAAACGTTAAGAGAAATATCACTGTTGTGATTATAGCTTTTCAGAAGCATTGTAAAACTCTTATTTGATTACATTAATTTGTAAGTAACTAGAGTGATCAAGTGTTGATCAGGATACTCTAGGAAGTCTTAGCTTGTGTCTAAGCAGTTGTAATTAGAGTGATCACGTGGTGGTCAGGATACTCTAAGAAAGTCTTAGCTTGTGTCTAAGCATGTGTTCCTAGAGTGACCAGGTTGTGATCAGGATACTCTAGAAGACTTAGTCATGGGCTAAGTGGAAAACCATTGTAATCTATTGCGATTAGTGGATTAAATCCTCAGGTGAGGTAAATCACTCCGTGGGGGTGGACTGGAGTAGTTTAGTTAACAACGAACCAGGATAAAAATAACTGTGCAAATTGTTTTTATCATTCAAGTTTTTAAACTACACTTATTCAAACCCCCCCTTTCTAAGTGTTTTTCTATCCTTCAAGGATGACTATTAACAAACTTTTCATATTGCCAGTCATCAAAATAGGAATTACCTCCTCATTTATAGATGAATCTTGACCTGCAACTGGTTCTATCTAGTGTGTAGCTTTTACTAACAGGTTTTGACACTAAAGAAAAGGCGTGTGACATAATTAGGTTCTGAATTCAACACAGTATGACTTTGGAAGAAACCAATGTGTTTATAAAGACTCAGTCAAGTTCTAGAATGCTTCTATAACAACGGTTCTGATGAACGTTACTGATAGAGCTTCTGTTCGTGACTCCGATGAAAGAGATTTTGGGGCCTCCTCTAGCTCTGAGATTTTTTTGTCCAAGTTCTGAAGATTCTCAAGACAAGGTTCTGGAAGAACAAGTTCTGAAAATTCTGAAGACAAAACTTTTAAAGACCAAGTGCTGAAGTTTTGAAAGCAAGGTTCATTTAATTTTGTAAGCAAGTGAACTTTTGTTCATTAACTTGCAGCAAGTGTGCTTTTGTTCGATACTTGTTTAACACTTTTGCATTATTTGACTGTATTTCAAACTTGTGTAATCTGCTTTCAAGAAGTAAATCTGTAAACACAAACCTTTGTATTCATCGAGTGAAGTTGATAGTTCCTTGAGAGACTAGGGCTTTAGTCAGAATTTTCAAGATTAGTCTTTATGGTTTGCAACAAGTGACACTTAGTCTTTGTTATGGTGTCTGTAATCAGTTCGGTTATACTGGATTAAGTCTTTGTTGATAAGGCAAAATCACCTTGGCGGGTGGACTGGAGTAACTTCGTTAGCAATGAACCGGGATAAAAATAATTGTGTTATTTATTTTTGTTCTTGTATTTTGATTTGGGAAGAAATTGATTTTAAACCTTGAAACTCAATTGAAACCCCTCATTTCTTGTGTTTCACGCACCTTCAAATACATATTTTGTCATCGTCAAATTGTCCATTTTTTAAAAACTCCCAGTAAAAAACACAAACTCAGTCACCAAATTTTCTTTTGGAAATAAAGCATATCTATTATAACCAAAAACAAATAGTTATAAGTTGATCCCAATGATCCAGGAAAAACCAAACTACTAGCTTATACTACTAGAACTCACATGAATATGAGTACTTAAGTGTTTATTTGAATTACATCTCCACATAATACTATCTATAATTTTATCAAAGATATTATGCTCTAAACTCCTTTGGGAGAAAATGATTTCATTCCTTCCCCTCCAAATCTCATAGACGGTTTCGGCAATAGCAACCTTCAAGATTTGCCTTCTCCAACCTTTTTTCCTAGTTTTCATGATCAACCAATCTTTCTCCTCATTCCACTCCAAAGGCCTTCTAATGATGCCCAACCAATTTAACACCTTACTCCAATTTTCATTGAGGACACGACATTGAAAGAATAAATGGTTCGTGCTTTCAACCTGATCACACACACTACACTTAGGGTCTAATTACATTCCAAAACGAATGAGTCTATCCTTCGTAAGAAGTTTACCAATAAGGGTCATCCAAAGCGTGGAGAGAGCTCTCAGTCTTGCCAAATTATTAAGCATGATTTTGTGCCAAATATACTTCTCTTTCTCCCCTCGAAGGGCTTGGTACATAACTCCCGTCTGATACTTGTTTTCTTGTTCAACCTCTTTCTAATATGGGATGTCCCTAACAAAATCCTTGCATTTCATAATTTTCTTCATGATCCATAAACAGTTGCTCTTCAGTCACCAAATTTAGTGAGTTGGAATTGCCACATGACTTATATATAATATACAAACACATTTAAATATTTTTTTTTTACTTTTTAAATTTTTTTCACCAAAAAACAAAAAACACTAATACAAGTTCTTGAACTCAATATTTGAAGGTTAAAAAAATTATAAACTTACCACTGATGTTTTTTTAATAATTTAATTAAATAAATTTAAATATATATTCTATAAATTTTAAGTCCCACAATCCGTCAAAAAAAAAAATTCCCACAAAAAAATTAAAATTTGTTTGTTTTTATACTACTATTACATATATTTGTTAACAAAATATTTTTTAAATAAAAAACCTTCAAAATAAGAGAAACTAAAAAATATTTAATTGTGTTTCAATATAAAAAAGTCTAATATTTTAATTTTTATAATTTTATTTAAAAAAATATTGATATGTGTTTGAATATTATTTTAGTTCACATGATTTTAAATATGTTTGAAAATTGAATATTATTAAAAATTAAATATTTTTAGTTTGAATATCATTTAAATGTAATTTTAATTTGTATTAACTTTAAATAACAATAAAAAATTGTATATTAATAATTAAATAATTTTTTATTTACATAAAATATTAATAAATATATAAAATGATGAAGTTTTACTTAAAAAAATTGTAACTTTAAGCGGTAAGGCAACCAGGGGCGGATGCACTTGAAGCAGGTTGGGGGCTCAAGCCCCCACAAGAAAATCAAAATTTTCTTTATATTAATGTTTTATTTTGTTCTATTTTATTTTTTTCCCCATCTATTTACTAGCCACATCAAAGTATACTTATTCCACTCACCACACACCTTCATATTAATTTCATTTTATCTTTTTAACTCTTACTTATTCCAATTTAATTTTTCTATCAAATCAAATCTTAACTTTATTCTGTTTGACTCTAAGTCATACTTTTCTTCCAACTTTAGTATCAACAACCATTTATTTGATCTCTTCTTCTTGTTATTGCTTCTCTACTATTTAAAATTTAATTTTTTTTATTTAATATTAATTATTTTGTGTCTACTTGTAGATTCACTCAACTATTATTTATTTATTTATTTTATTATGTATTTTATAAATTTCATAAATTGTATAGTTAAAATATAGACTATTTATCTAAGCCCCACCAAAGAAAAATTCTGGATCCGCCACTGAAGGCAACACGATTATATGCCCATTGTCCATGGCTCAAATTCTCGCAATTCAGAAAATGAAAGAATAATATATTATAAAAAATACTTTTATTTTGATACATTGTTAATATAAATTTTTTAATTAAAGAGTAACTTTTAAATTAATTATGAGTAGAGTCAAACATTATAAAAGATATTATAATTATGCTGTTGTAAAATATATATATATATATATATATATATATATATATATATATATATATATATATATATATATATATATATAAATTTTTTTTTATTGTGTAAATGAATAAAATATTAAAAACAATTTTTACATAATTGTATATGTTTATATACAGGGTTAAGCAAATAGTTAGTTATTTGAATTAAAAAAAATGGTTGGTTTTATACAATTAAAATTTCTTTTTTAATCATAATAAAACCTTATCCAACTTTTAGTCCATGCAATATTTCTCTCAAGAGTTTTAGTCCATTTAAAATCAAAATATATTGAGAGTTTATCAAATCACTATTAGACTTTACAAATATATATATATATATATATATATATATATATATATATATATATATATATATATATATATATATATATATATATATATATATATATATATATATATATATATATATATATATATATATATATATATATATATATATATATATATATATATATATATATATATATATATATATATATATGGTTTTGCACAAAATGAGGTTAAATTTTGATTTAAAGGTCTAGATTTTGGTTATTTTCTTTTCTGAAATTTTCAGCACTTAAAATTTCATATTTATTTCATTAGTTAATTAAAATTTTAACTTTTTTGAATAAATTTTTATAATATTCTAAATACTCATATACAAAATAAATAAAAAAATTCAAAGGTTCAGATCGGTTAATTTAGAATCAAAAAATAAAAGTACTAACATAAAATTTTACTGACAAGTCAAGACAAAATTTATAGGAATTTGATATATATGTTATAAATTTTATAATAAAGAGTAATATGATATTTGACCATTATATATATATTTTTCCTGAGTCAACATTTGACCATGAGATACAAATAGAAAAGTGACAATCATACATTAAAGACATGTTTGTCTATGAAGTTTTTAATGACAAAAATATTAAAGCTTTCTTTTCTTTTCTTTTTTTTTGGTAAAATTTTACTTAATTTATCATGAATATACATTTTTAAAAAATCATAAAATAGTATTAAAACTTTAGACCAAATATAATATATATAATATTGCTAACTTATTTGGATAGATTCATACTTGACTACTATAAATTGTCACAAGGTAACATACATTGTTTTGTCTTGTAGTTGACTAGGTTCTTCTTCTATAATGTAACCATTCATCAAAGTTGGTTCAAAATCATTGTTCTGAAATTTTTTGTTGAGTGAGAAAGTAGACATGGGAAGAACTCCTTGTTGTGACAAAGAGCAGGTCAAGAGAGGACCATGGTCTCCTGATGAAGATGCAAAACTCAAGAGTTATATTGAAATTCATGGCACTGTTGAAAATTGGATTTCATTGCCCAAAAAAGCTGGTATTATTTTCTCTTTTCACATTATTGTTGCATTCTTTTTTTGGTTTTTCATTTTCATGAGAAATTTATTTATATATTTATTTATTAGTAAATCAATAATGAAATAATTAACTATGATTAATTTATAATATGCAGATCTTAAGAGGTGTGGGAAGAGTTGTCGTCTAAGGTGGCTGAATTATCTTAGGCCAAACATCAAACATGGAGGCTTTACTGAAGAAGAGGACACCATCATTTGCACACTCTATTCTCAAATTGGTAGCAGGCAAGTATTTTCAAATCATTTAATTTAATGCTACTATTATATTATCATTTTATAATTTCCAAATTATTATTACTATAAACTTAGATGAATTTATCTGTTATACATGATTTATTTAATATGATTTTATATATTATAATTGCAACAAATTGTTATTTCCTCCTATTTTATATATAATAAATAAGAGTATTGATTCAAATTCAAACTGAATAAAATAAAAAACTGCAAATCAATTTTAAAAATTAAAATTTTAAAAAATCTACTAATTTTTTAGGTGTTTGTATTTTCTTTTATGAAAACTGCTTACCAAATTGAATTTGAGATTGATATTTTAAAATAGATGCAAAGTTAACTGATCCACATTCATGTATTTTAATATTTATTTGTTTTTTTATTAATATGATAGATTATTAATTTACTATTCATTGATATTTAAATTATTTTAGAATTATTTATTAGTTTAATATTTCATTTATTTAAATATAAACTATTGTTTCTTTTCATTTTATAATTTTAATTTTTAATAGACTATATGTTGTATATTATTTCAAATGTATTATTTTATAGTATTTCTATAATATTATTGATGAAAAAATTATAATTTGTAATTTAAATATCCAAAAACTTATTCATATTAAATGTTATAAAATTGAATTTAATCGGATCAGATTTTTTTAAACTAGTTATTCAATACTGAATCAAACCGTGCGTAAATAATTTTATTTTTAAATCAAATAAAATTTCCTTTTAAAACCAATTCAAACCTCACAGCAACCAACTCTGAAAGTAAATATATTTTTTAGATTTATTGAATAGTTTGTATATCTATTCTATATGCTATAAGTTTTTAATTTTTTAAATTATTTTTCTTTATAGTACTAAGTTAGTTTTGTACTTTACAGGATTGTACAATATGCCTAAAAGTTTGAATACTCATGAAATTTTTGATTTGGTGCAGATGGTCTGTCATAGCATCAAAACTACATGGCAGAACAGACAATGATGTGAAAAACTATTGGAACACAAAACTGAAGAAAAAATTTATGGCAGGAAAAATTAACCTCAAATCATTGTCTGGAAATGACAATACTACCCCTCCAATTGCATCACTACCTCAAAATTCCAACCTCCAAAATTCACAATATTCTCTACTTTCACCATTGCCAATTATGTTAGAAAACAATTTTGATGCTAGTTATGAATTCAACAATGATGAAATAAACAATGGTTTCAACCAAGTTCTTGAAAAAAGCATTGTTGCCTCCGAAATTGGTACGAGTAACAACAATGTTGTTAATTCTATGGTGTCCGTGTGTGAAGACTCTTCGAGCATTGCAATGAACAATAATTATGTACCAATTCAAGATCAAGCTGCTAATGAATCAATGGATCCATTGCTCGATTTCGACTTTGGACTTCATCATGATCACGAGAGAGTTGGTGATTTTGCTTTAACTTGTGGTTTTTTGGATTGGATTGATTTTAATCATTCTGACATAAAATTAAATTGATTCAATACAAGATGTTTCATTGTTTAGTGCCAGTAATTATTCATGAGATTATGAGATAGCAAAATCATTTAGTGTTCTTTTAAACAAATCGAAGCGATAAGGACTGATTCTTAATAAGATAATAATCTGTACTTTGTTTTCGAAAAGAATAAGATAATTTATTAGACCAAAAGTTTGTTATTAAGCAATTTAAAAAGGTGATTATTAAAGATTACAAGATTGATGTTTTTTTTATAAGTCTTTGTTTAAGGTTAATGTGTTGCATGAATAATGTCGTTGTGTGGTCCTTGAGATTTGGTGTTTTGTTTTTTGTTTGGGAATAAGGATTTTTTATGGTTTATTTTTTATGAGTGGGTCACGAAATTTGCATGGAGATGTGTCCAATTCAAAACTTGGAGTTGAATATTTTGTCCTTCTTATCATTCAATAACCATAAAAGATTCTGTCTTTTTTCTCTCACTTCACGCTTCTTGTGCTGCATTTGTAGTACTCACAGTAAATGATTGTTTTTTAGCTCTGAAATAATGATGAAATGATTAACACAATTATGCCTCAGTCAATATTAGTTTTAATTGAATAGTGTTTATTTTAATGTGATTCGTTTTCTTAATAGTAATAAGTAGGGCTGGACAAGAAAGGGTCATCCGACCAATACCGACCGAACCCGGTGGTTTTTTAAGGTAATGGATCGGATCGGTTCGGTTTGGCGGGTGGACGGGTTGTAAAATATCTTTTATGTCATTTTACATTTATAAGTTAATTGAACCACTAATTTTACCAAACACTTCAATGAGCTTATAAGCTATCAGTCTCAACCATCCGCTATAAGCTATAAGTCATCAATCATCAGCCGTCAGTCATAAGCTATAAGCTATCAGCTAGCTTACCAGTCAACCGCTATTTTTACCAAACAGACCCGAGATAGATTTAAGGAAATCTCTTACGAGTGTGTTTGAGCATTTAGAAGTCTCTTGCTTGTGTGTGAGCATTTGGAAGCCTCTTACTTGTGTGCTTAAGCATTGAAGTCTTTTTCTTGTGTGCTTGAGCAATTAAAAGTCTCTTGCTTGCGTGCTTGAGCATTGAAATCCCTTACTTTTGTGTTTGGGCATTGGAATTCTCTTGCTTGTATGCTTGAGAAATTTGTAATCAGATTTTGTTATAGTGGAAATCTCTTGGAAGTGCAAGGGGACTGGACTACTCTTGATTTGCAGGAAGAACCAGGATAATTGCTTGTGTGTTTTCTTGCTCTTATTTATTTCTGATCAATTTTATTTGCTGCTATCACTATCAAACTCTAACTTAGATTCTATCGTTGTAAGATAAAAAGTTAAGACAGTTCAACCCCTTATTGTGTTTTTCTCACCTTCAGTTGGCATCAGAGCACGGTCTGTGCACAACACTTAACAGTGCTACATAAAAGATCCTGAGAGAAAAACAACATGCCTGAATCTAAAGTAGTTAACAATGCTGATCAAAGTACATCTAAAAAGAACAATTATATTTCTAAACCTCCAATATTCAGTGGTAATACCAGTGAGTTTGAGTGGTGGAAAAGCAAAATATATACTCACATAATAGGTCTTGATCATCAGTTATGAGATATTCTTGAAGATGGAATTGATTTATGGTTGATGGAGTATGTATGATGGCTGATGGAAAGAGCCCCACACCTGCTCAGAAAAAGATGTATAGAAAGCACCATAGAGTTAGAGGAATCTTGGTAGATGCTTTACGTCATTTTGAGTATCTCAAGATTCTTGACAAATCTACTGCCAAAACCATCTTTAATTCTTTTTGTGCTACCTAAGAAGGAAACCAACAGGTTAAAGAGGCCAAGGAAAACCTTTTGGTCCACAGTATGAGGTATTCAAAATGAAAGAGGATGAAGGCATTGAGACCATGTTCTCAAGGTTTCAAGTTCTTGTATCTAGTCTTCAAGTTTTGAACAAAAGTTATATAACTGTTGATCATGTCAAGAAGATTCTTAGGAGTCCTCATGCTAAGTATAGACCTAAGGTGACAGTTATACAAGAAGCTAAAGAGTTTATACAGATAAATCTAGAAAGCTTAATTAACAATCTCCATAGTCATGAGATGGAGCTGATTAGAGATTAACTTGTTTAGAAGTCAAAGTCTCTTACTTTGAAGTTTGTTGATCATTATGCCAAATTCTCTCAAGTTTGGAAATCTGAAGAACCTACTCATGAATAAGATTATGAAGAAGAATCAGAAGATGGAGAAATGGTATCCATAATCAAGAGATTTCAATATCTGGCCAATAAGAAGAATATGAAATTCTGAGGCAGAGGTAATGGCTTCAGAGAGATAAGCTCCATAATCAACAAAGATGATCAGAAAGGATGCTTTTACTACAAGAAGCCTGGTCCTTTTATTGCTGAATGTCTAGAGTTGTAGAAGGACCGTCTAAAGAAAGAAAGCTTTCATAAGAACAACTTTAGAAACAAGGTCAAGAAAATTTTCACGGTAACATGGGATGAACTTGACAAAGAAGAAGAATTTGAAAAAGATGAAGAAGAAGTCAATCTAGCTCTGATAGATTCAACGTCTTCACACACAAAATTTGATTCAGGTTCTGGATTAGATTCTGAAGAAGAAGAAGAAGAAGAAGAAGAAGAAGGTGAGGTATTTTATAAACTATCTCGTTCAGATTTAATTTCTTTCATTCAAGACCTTATGGGTCGTTGTCAAGATAAAGCCAGACATATGAAAAGTTTAAAAAGGGAGTATGATCTCATGAAATTTGAATTAGAATCTTCCAAAAATAAGATTGACAAATTAGAAAGAGATCGCATTGCTTTAATAAACTATATTTGTGACAAACCCCTTAGTGAGTATGAAATGGCTCTTCAAGAGTTTGTCAATTATGGATTTAACAATACTAAAATTGCTTCTATGATTTATGGTATAAGTAGAAGCAAAGGAGAATCATCTTTGTGTTTTTGTGTAAGTCACTCATGTATCTTTTGATACATTGAGGTAGACTGATAGTTCTCACTCATGAACTTTTAAGAAAAGAGTTTCATACTGTTCATTGTTCTCACTCATGAGCTTTTAAGCAAAGATTTGAGTAATGTTCTTGGTTAAAGACTTTAAGCAAAACTAAATATAATTTATTGGAAATGTAATCTTCTGTTTTGGTTATTGTCATAGGTTTGTGACTGGTTTTATCACTGTTGTTAAGTGCCAAATTGTAGTTATTTTGTGTATGTAAATAGTGGCACTTATCAATGCTTTTTGTTAATACCGTTTGAATAATTCCCCGTTTTTGTGTAATTACGTGTACTTTACGAATACTTGTATTTTCATATACTTTTATACCGTTTGATAGTTTTGTTGTATTTTTGTAGGTATTCTTGCGTTTTCGGAGCCTTGAGGAATAAAGTGTCGAAGACACGGCTGCGAGAGCAAAGAGAAAATAATTCTGTTGTTCTGGTGCAGGGCGCTTCGCGCGCTGTAGGGCGCGTCGCGCCCTCTTTGAGTTTGAAGAACAAAAGCTGTCAGAAGTTAGGGCGCGTCGCGCCGGATTAGGGCGCGTCGCGCGCTAGGGCGGTTTGATAAATTTATAAAGGGCGCGTCGCACCGAAGTAGGGCGCGTCGCGCCCACTGCGAAACTCTGTTTTGTATAAATAGTTAATAACAGATTTTTTAGGTTTTTTATCACCTCTTCTTGACAAGTTGAGCTCTGATCCATTTTTGGTAGTTTAGAGGTTGAGGAAACACCATTGGATGCTACACCATGTGGATTGATCGTGGATCTGTCTCGATTTCATTGTACCGGTGAGATCTTTCCGGTTCATCTTCTCTCTTTCCTTTGTTTCATTCCAATGGTGGGTGTTGTATGTATGTTTCTACTCTTATTGTATGTATATTTGTGGATCTTGGGATCGTTTATATATTCGCTTTACAAATCATCATTGTTGTTGTTCTGGATCTTTTTGCTTAAATGCTCTAGATTTGTGTTGTTGCAGACATGGACATCATAGATCTTGATTAGGAATGATAACTGTTAGTTTCTGGGTTGCAGACATGGATTCATGACTAACAATCGTAGTGGGTATCGAGTCTAATGCCTCCGTGTTGTTTGATTAGTGGAGAAATCGCTGATGTGAATAGTACGGTTGAGCTTTCGTCGGTGTTGCAGACATGGGCACCGATGTGGCATCTCGAATGATGCCCGGTGATGTTGATGCGTTTTGTGAGTGTCGAGCGATAGATCTTCGGATTTAAGTATTAGACGGGTAGAACGAAATACAACTCCATAACTCTTTCTTTTAGACTATTGAGATTGTTTATCTGCTTTTATTTACTTTTCCCGCATTTACTTTCCGCACCCAAATCATGAAACTTAGAACGCGAGATAGTCGAACGGCAGTTCTTCTCACCGATCTCTGTGGACACGATAATTCCCGGATGAATACTTCCAAATCTTTTGTTGCTTGCCGCTATACCGCTTCAACAAAATGGCGCCGTTGCCGGGGATTGGTTGAGATTAATCGCATTGCGATGGTTTTATGTTTTAAGTTTCGTTTGTTAAGTGTTTGTGCAGGACGTTTTCTTTAGGTTGCGTTTGAGGCGAAAGCATTGGCGTACCGCGAGGAAGTTTCTTACCGTTCGCGAAACAATAAAGGCGTCGAGCTTACGACGTTAAACGAGCGCTTGTTGGGAGGCACCCCAACGGTTTTATTTTTCTGTTTTTCTGTAATTGAGTTGTGTAGGTGTTAAGGGGTGGCTCACTGAAAAATCTGTCTTTTTAGATTGGTCTGGTTTTTCTGGTGTAGCGCGCGTCGCGCGCTCATGGGTGCGTCGCGCGCTGGGCAGCTTTTGGCCAGTGACCTCTTTTTAACGGGTCACTCGGCTCGCCTTTTTCCCACTTACACCAAGGCTTTATAGTATAGTATTTTATCGATTTATTTTTAATTCTTTTGTTTGTGTTTAGACTCAAATTTTGGCCCGATTACTTGGAGTCGCATTTGGTAATTCTCCGATTGTGATAGATTCAACATGCCGGTTGTGCGGTAATGATTGTTCGAATTTGTACATAGCAAGGTACTCGTTTATCGCTTTCTATAGCATAGCAAGTTTTTGAGACTTTTCATTTGTACAAATTTCATACTATTCATTCTTTTTGCATAACTTGCTCATGACTTGAATCACAATTAGTTTCCCCTTTTTACCATAAATGTGAGGTGGCTTTCCATTGTGTATATATGCGAGAGACCGGTATTTCTTGTTTTAACTGGATATTATTATGTTTAATCTTTCGTATGTATTGATTTTGTGAATGCACGAAAGTGATCAAGGCACTTGTTTGATTTTGAGCACAACTACCATAAGCCAAATGTCATTTTACCTTGTGAGTGTGTGACCATTAGTATCCCTTTGAGCCTTTTTGTCATTGTCCATTTTGTTTTTGAACTTGAGACATAGTTCACCCTTTTTGATGGATTTTGATTATCTTTGTTTTCTTGACCTTAACTATGATGTTTAGTTGGATTTTTACCTTGCCTTAGAAAGTAGGGAGTATTCACTTTATGTTATGGTTGAATTTAAGTTGGGGAGAAGGTGTTTGCCTCTTTATGTTGTGATTGATGTGAGGTTAAGAAAAGAAAAAGAAAAAGAAAAAAAAAGTGAGAAAGAAAGAAAAGAAAAAGAAAGAAAAAAAGAGAAAAGCTTGAAAAAGAAAAGAACAAAAAGAGTTTTGAATAAGAGTGTGCTAATAAGTTTTGTGTTTGGTGTGAAATTTGTGATGAAGAGAAAAGTTGGATTGAAATTGTATTGTTTGAAACTTTGTGGAAGTAATTACTCCCTTAGGTTTAGGCAAGTTTTTGTTTCGATTAGCTTTAGGACTTATCACTTGTTTGTTAACCGAGCCACATTACAACCTTGAAAGCCCTTGTGATTCGTGTCGTTGCATTTTCAATACTATTTTTAGATGAACGCATAATTTTGTCTATTGTTTGCAAGATTGTTGGATGAGTGTTCAAAGTCCTCACCTTTCTGTGTTTTTCATCTACCGATGAGTTTTTGCTAGGCGTGATTCATGATTGAGCTTGTTTTGTTTCAGAATCTTTTGTATGATTTTGGTACTTAGGATTCGTTTCATTTTCATGTTCGTTGTAGGATTGTGGTAAGTATTTGCTTTGTTCGTACGTTTTTGTTTGAACCGTACAATTGTTTCGTTTTTCTAAACGTTGTTGATTCTTGATTCTTTGGATATTTACTTTTGCGATTTGAGTGTTTAGCCCTGTTTGAGGACAAACAGATTCTAGTTGGGGAGAGTTGTTAAGTGCCAAATTGTAGTTATTTTGTGTATGTAAATAGTGGCACTTATCAATGCTTTTTGTTAATACCGTTTGAATAATTCCCCGTTTTTGTGTAATTACGTGTACTTTACGAATACTTGTATTTTCATATACTTTTATACCGTTTGATAGTTTTGTTGTATTTTTGTAGGTATTCTTGCGTTTTCGGAGCCTTGAGGAATAAAGTGTCGAAGACACGGCTGCGAGAGCAAAGAGAAAATAATTCTGCTGTTCTGGTGCAGGGCGCTTCGCGCGCTGTAGGGCGCGTCGCGCCCTCTTTGAGTTTGAAGAACAAAAGCTGGCAGAAGTTAGGGCGCGTCGCGCCGGATTAGGGCGCGTCGCGCGCTAGGGCGGTTTGATAAATTTATAAAGGGCGCGTCGCACCGAAGTAGGGCGCGTCGCGCCCACTGCGAAACTCTGTTTTGTATAAATAGTTAATAACAGATTTTTTAGGTTTTTTATCACCTCTTCTTGACAAGTTGAGCTCTGATCCATTTTTGGTAGTTTAGAGGTTGAGGAAACACCATTGGATGCTACACCATGTGGATTGATCGTGGATCTGTCTCGATTTCATTGTACCGGTGAGATCTTTCCGGTTCATCTTCTCTCTTTCCTTTGTTTCATTCCAATGGTGGGTGTTGTATGTATGTTTCTACTCTTATTGTATGTATATTTGTGGATCTTGGGATCGTTTATATATTCGCTTTACAAATCATCATTGTTGTTGTTCTTGATCTTTTTGCTTAAATGCTCTAGATTTGTGTTGTTGCAGACATGGACATCATAGATCTTGATTAGGAATGATAACTGTTAGTTTCTGGGTTGCAGACATGGATTCAGGACTAACAATCGTAGTGGGTATCGAGTCTAATGCCTCCGTGTTGTTTGATTAGTGGAGAAATCGCTGATGTGAATAGTACGGTTGAGCTTTCGTCGGTGTTGCAGACATGGGCACCGATGTGGCATCTCGAATGATGCCCGGTGATGTTGATGCGTTTTGTGAGTGTCGAGCGATAGATCTTCGGATTTAAGTATTAGACGGGTAGAACGAAATACAACTCCATAACTCTTTCTTTTAGACTATTGAGATTGTTTATCTGCTTTTATTTACTTTTCCCGCATTTACTTTCCGCACCCAAATCATGAAACTTAGAACGCGAGATAGTCGAACGGCAGTTCTTCTCACCGATCTCTGTGGACACGATAATTCCCGGATGAATACTTCCAAATCTTTTGTTGCTTGCCGCTATACCGCTTCAACAACTGTGGTGATTGTGGGAAGTGAGAGGGGGTTTTCACATCTAGAAGGTTCCTAGGTAGAAATTGCATAGGATAGTGATTAGGTGATAAGTTGTAAACTGAGATTGTGATAAGTGCAAATTGTAGCTATTTTTGCATATACTTTTAGTGCACTTATCGACTCTTTGTTGTTAATTTCGGTTGAATAAACCCAACTTTTGTGTAAATACGTTTAGTTTGTTTATACTCGTGTTTTGATTCTTTTATGTAGCATTTGATAGTTTTCTATTCATTTTATAGGTATTGAGGCGTATTTGGAGCATGAGCAATAAAGTGTCGAAGACACGGCTTGAAACGCGCGATTTTGAGCTACGAAATCAATTCATCAAAGAATAAGGATCAAAATAAGGATTATAAAAATCATCAATTTGGTTTCCATTTTGTCATGTTTAGATAGAGCATTGAATAAGATATATACAAAACTTATACTTAACAATAATATTTGTACTTGTTTATATTTATACTCATACTTATGAATTTGGTATATTATTGTTTGTTTCCTTTCATGTTTGCTTGTGTGTGATTAGGAATAACCGGGCGGAAGTAACTTGGAGAAACGTTCTTAAATAATAGGCGTCGAGCTTACGACGTAAAACAAGCATGTTTATTCTTTTTAGTTTTTGTTTAGTTTAGGTAGTGCGATGCAAGTGTCTAAACAAATTTAGATCGGACCAGTTCTTAAATTTCAAATATTCACTTTTAAATTTGTTTAGACAATTTCATCTGGGTTTTTAGTTTGTGTATATTAATAGTTGTGTGTTTTCCTTTGAGCTTGTTTTGAGTAGCTCGAGGAATTTGAGGTGATTTTCCAAGTTTGATCGTTTCGACTTGCGAGTGTATAGTAATGATTTTGTTAAAGTTTTGTACACGCTCAAGGTATGTGTTTATCGCTTTCTAGACTTTAGCATATTCATGATACTTAGGCTTTTTACAACTTTTATGTCATTCATTCTTTTGTATACTTGTTCGTTTGTGAATCACTTTAGTTCCCACCTTTTTGTGAGGTAGCTTTCCATTGTTCACATATGATGGAGACCACAAATCTTGTTCTAACTGGATTTTATTATGCTTAATCTTTTGTTTGTGTTGACTATTTAAATGCACGAAAGTGATCAAGGCATTTTTGTTCCATTTTGAGCACAACTACCTTGGTCAAATAATCAATTCACCTTGTGAGTGTGTGATCATTAGTATCCCTTTTGAGCCTTTTTGTCAATGTCCATGTTTTTTTTTGCTAAATGCTTGTCTATGAGTGTTTGGTTCTCACTTTTTGTATGGACATTGATTATTTGTTTTCTTGAACCCTCAACCATAATTTTTGGTTTGAATTTTTGCCTTGCCTTAGAAAGTAGGGAGTATTCACACTTTGATAATATTGTTGAATTCAAGTTGGGGAGAGAATGTTTACTTGCTTTTTGGTTGATTGATTATGAGGTTGGGAAAATAAAAGAGAAAAGAAAAATGTGAAAAAGAAGTGAAAAGAAAAAGAAAGAAAAAAGAGAAAAGTTTTGAAAAAGAAAAACAAAAGAGTGTGGAATAATGTTGTGTTAATAAGTATGTGATTGGTTTGATAAATTTGGGATTATGAAGAAGTTTGATTGAAATTTTGTGTTTGAACATTTGTGAGTTGATCACTCCCTTAGGTTTGGGCAAGTTTTTGTTTCAATTAGCCTTAGAAATTATCCCTTGTTTGTTAACTGTCGCACGCTCGCGAAAAATGAACAGAGTCGCCACCAATATATTTATCCCATAAGGGAAAGGAATATCAGAAGACCTAACAAAGGAAGGAACAAGGTCTTGCGACCAGAGAATCAAGGTACGGGAGTCGGTTACGCAAGGGGAAGGTATTAGCACCCCTCACGCCCATCGTATTCGATGGTATCCACCTATGTCTGTCTCTATCTAAAAGGGTGTATACTATGTCTATGTCTAAATGCAAAATGAATGCAAAATGTAGGGAAAATAAAAGTTGTACTCGCACGGGCCCTACCCCGCTGCCTACGTATCCTTTTCAGGAATCAGAGTTATCGTAGCTCGGCTAAAGATTTTCTGTTTGTTTTTGTGTTTTTTAGTTGGGCGGCATTAACGCTCGCGCTCTTGCATAAGGGATCGACCTAGGATGCAATAGAGCGGAGATAACAATGCCCTTAAGAAAGGAGAGAGAGAGAGAGTTTGAGTGTTTCGAGGTAATCCCTAAAGCAAGGGAAACTCGAGTTACTCTATGGTTTGTGTTTTTTAGAGGTGGGAACTTACGCTCGAATGGAACCCTAAAGCAAGGGAGATCCAAGCACTCGAACATTCCCTAAAGCAAGGGGTGTTCAAGCTTCCATTCCCTTTTTAATGATTTTCACTTTGATTATTAGTGTTTTAAGTATTTTCTTTGTATTTTTTATGGGGAATTTATTCAAGTATTTTTATTAGATGTTTTATGGTTATAAAAGAAAAAGAATGAAAATGGGGGAGACTAGCCTAATTTCTAAGCCTAATTGTTGATTACTTCTAATAGAAATGAAGAAGAAGTTATTTGGTATTTCACATTATAAGAAAATATTCACAAAAAGAAAATGATTAGAGTCTAAACTATTCATGAAAATTACTCACAAGAAAATTGCATTTTTATTCATATTGGAACTATTTTCAAGAATTAAAACTTACAGAAGCTAAGTATTTATCAAGTATTTGCCAATCAAAATTAAAAAACAATTAAAATTCAATTAAAATATAATACTCTAAAAAAAGTCTAATTGGTTAGAAAAACGTTTTTTGGTTACTTTTATTTGATAAAAATTAGAGAAGAGGAGATTTAACAAACAAAAATAAAAGAAAGCAAACTTTTTATTGCTTCTATAGAATCTGCCAGATAGAGGGGTGAATTAGTAAAAGAGTTTGAACTGAATTCTTAAACAGCAGGCAATTTGGGCTCGAATTTAGGAGGTGTAAAAAAAGGCAGCGCATATCGTGGCCCAGATCTGGTAAGACGCGCATGCAGTAGTAATTGAGGGGTGTAATTGTGATAACATTCCAGGCCCATCGTATCCATAGTCCATGAACTATACTTCCTTTCATTTCATCCAACATACTACTCACAGCATACTACTTATTTATCACATGGTCTCATTATGGATATTAATGTGGCACACATGCTGAAGACTATGCATCAATAGGTCACACTATGGTTAAGTGACTAGAAGACAAAAAACTGCCTGAGCCAATCAGAATATAGCAACGCATCGTTCAATCATATGAATAGGGCAAGACAGCATATAGAATGGGAAATGGACTAGTAATAACTTGCCACGTATACATTCGGAAGGAAGTGCCAGGAAACAGAAGCAGACGCCGGAGCGACGCTCCGGTCGTCTTCTCCGGCCACACCAACGGCGGAGACACGAACAAAATTCCAGAAATCAAAAAAAATAACATCATCCGCCTCGGATTTTCGCGCCGATCGTGGATCTGGCATTAGTTTTTACCGATTCTTGTTTAAATCTCAGAACTGAGTGTACATCAAAAACCCTAACATCTAGTATGTTCATCAAAACTTATGCTAATGATATCAGGATGAACCTTATGTTTCACTGAACTCAAATACGCGAATCAGACATTCAAGCGTCAAACGTAACACGCAAAACTAATCTCATTCACAGCACCAAGGTCTAACATACACCACAATATATTGAACAAGATGCGGATGGTTTTGAAGCGTTCGAATGCAAGATTTAAAGAGTTCAGACGTATACCTGAGCGTTCCTTGATTCAGTATGGAGAGGAAGCTACACAAATCCTAGTCTCTGGTGATAACCATGAGCGCGCACTAAACAGCTTCTCTAGCCACCGTGAAATGAGCTTAGCCGGCTGAACGCTTTGAGCTCGCGATGAAGGTGAAGACCTTATTCAGTATGGCATCATGATGGCAATAGATGAACGTGATTGATGCTGAAGTTTGAGTTTGAGAAGTGGTGGCCGGAAGTAGTTAGGGGAGTTGGTTAGGGTGGCCGGAGTTGGTTGAGAGGGGAGATTAGGGTGGCCGGAGTTGGTTGAGGGGGGAGGTTAGGGTGGCCGGTGGTGATGGAATGAGAGGGAGTGAAGTAGAGAGAAGAGAGTGATGTGAGAATGGGAGAGTTGAGTATTTTGAGAGTGAATCCGTGTATGTATTGTGTGATGTGGTGGCTTTATATAGAGTGAGATACAAGTGTTATGGTGATATTTTTTTGGAGTGGGACTATAGTGTAGCTTTTTCCTACACTTAGTGAACAAGGAATGTGTGCTTGGATGGAAATGGAGCTTGGTGCATACTGCAGCTTCACAACATGCTAGCTTCACATGCATCATTCATGATACCAACTTCATCAACCTCTAAGTCTCACTATAGTTCACTAAATGGCACAAACTTGGCCTTTAATTAAAGATGACACAGAGTGTAGGATGTTTGATGTTCAAAGGATCTTGAATTGAGGTTTGGTAAAGGTAGAAAACGATCCTGAACTTGCCGTTCCATCTTGACTAAAGGGCTGCACGCGTGACCTGCCTTAGGCCTCGGACATTGGCAAAGTGGGCCTTAGTCAGAACATGATTTAGGGACTCCATATCTCGATCACTACTTTCTCAATTATTGTAAATCCTGGACCAATGGAAAGAGGGCATGGCAAAGGCTAGTTTAGGACCAAACTTGTTCAATATGGGGACTTGTGGAGAAAGAAAAATGGATTTGAAAATGGCACGCCATGTGCTTGATCATATGCTTACGTTGTGCCTTACATACTGGCCCAGATCTTTGGCAGAGCATGACTTGGTAGGGGCATGACTTTGGAGCTTCACAATTGATTCAATACCTACTCAATTGACTTGGTTCTTGTTTCCATGTATAGAGGGCATGGAGGAGAAGAGATGAATATCGAGTTTGCATTCTTAGCGCGTTCATACACCTCTGAAGCTAGCTTGAGATTTGGCACGCCACCTGTTTGACAAAAAGCTTGTGGGCGTGCCTTGGAATCTGCCCAGCTTGTCTTGCCTTCAGTGTTATCTTCCATACTTTCCCTCTCTATAACTCTTAATCCATGGCTCTAATGAAAAAACACTCAACTACAATCTTGTCCTTCTCCATGAGAGGGATAATATTGATGTTGACCATTTCTTAAAATAGTACCTGAATCCACATGTAATCAGGCTGCAAAGCTGACTGTTCATTCATTCCAAAAACCTCAAGATTTTTTCTAAGTGTAGAACTTACTATTTTTAGAAATTTCCAATTTCAACTATTTTCCAAAAATGGCAGTTTTGAATATTTTTGATTTTATTCACTTCTTTGACTCTTCTTTGACCGATTCTTTCGCCAAAAGTCGATATCTGAATAATTCTCCTGATTTTGACCCGAAAGTCAACTATTCCGATTTTTCCGACTATTGATGAAATTCCCGATTAAATCTCTTCCACCCACATCCAGTCAAACAAACACATCCACACAGTCAGTATGAGAAGTTTTCCACACATAGAAGCCACTTCTGATTAAATGTCGACCAGAAAGTCAACTGGTTGACTTTGGTCAAAGAAACCCTGATTTAAAGGACCAGGTGATTTGCAAGCTTATACCCTCTAATCAATGCCCTGATTTGAAGCAGAGACACCCCAATCCAGGAGCTTCCATAAACATAGAACCACATGATTATACCTCAGTCTTCTCATTCTCTGATCAAACTTCTTTGCAACGGAGCTTTTTCTTGCTAGCCCTTGAATAGCACCTATGATATGAATGCATGGGTATGGATTATGCCCTAAGTGATGTATGTACATGAACGCGAAGCCTAAGCCAGTTAGAAATTAAAGGGTAGGACAAATTTGGGGTATGACAGCTGCCCCTATTTAATCATCTTAAACCTGAAGGTGAGATTGGCGCTAGCCTTTCGAACATTCGAGGTAGAAGAGGATTAAATATCAAAGTACCAGAAATTTGTCCTGAAGAGAGGATGGTGTAAGTGTTATCCTTATTTTTGTTTTTGCTTTGATATCTGCTGGGGAAAGAGAATTTTTGTTTTTCTGATGGAAATATTTGCAGTGAGTAATTGTACAAAGGGTGATAGCTTGTAACATGGTAACGGTGCCGACACGGGGTTTCCAAAGAGAGCGGTTGTATGAAACAATGATCGAAAGGAAAAGACCTCATGCGATTTACGACTCAACATCAGGACTGAGAGGGATAAGATCTCGTGGCGATCTTAAGACTCAACATCGAAAGAAGATCTCGTGGCGATCAACTTGTCAACAGAAGAAAAGGGGATAAGATCTCGTGGCGACCTTATGACTCAACGTCTAATGAAAATCTCGTGCGATTTTCCACACTTTGGGAAGGAATAAGATCTCGTGGCGATCTTATGACTCGACATCGAAAGGAAATCTCGTGTGATTTTCCACACTTTGGGAAGGAATAAGATCTCGTGGCGATCTATGACTCAACATCGAAAGTAGATCTCGTGGCGATCAGCTTGTCAACAGAAGAAAAGGGGATAAGATCTCGTGGCGACCTTATGACTCAACGTCGAATGAAAATCTCGTGCGATTTTCCACACTTTGGGAAGGAATAAGATCTCGTGGCGATCTTATGACTCGACATCGAAAGGAAATCTCGTGTGATTTTCCACACTTTGGAAAGGAATAAGATCTCGTGGCGATCTACGACTCAACATCGAAAGAAGATCTCGTGCGATTTTCTACACTTTGGAAAGAATAAGATCTCGTGGCGATCTTATGACTCAACATCGACTCGACATCAGGGGACAAAAGAAGACGTTGTGTCAGACGCTCATCAGAAACTGAGGATACCTCGTATCGGCACCGTGGCTTAAAAGTGTTCGTAGTGTGATAGCAGATATCAGGCAAAGTTTGTACAGGTAACAACTTTGAGGGGATGGGTCATTGTTCTGATTGAAGGATGATTTGTATTATCTGGCTTATGCTTTGTATGCATGTTTGACTTTTTCTATGGCGTAATGTTCCGCTTTTGACGGATATGTTACGCTTTTAAGGATGCAAATGCTATATGCGATGGACTCTATATGCAAAGAGTGCCAAATAAAGGCCTTTGGTGGAACCGGAGAGTAGGATCATTGGGGTCCGTCGCCTTGTGATCTTGAACCATCATCGTGAATTGATATTGGAACCCTACAGTACCAAAGATTATTGGTAACTGCGTTGAGGGTTGGAGAATAGCCCTGCTGGGGATGAAATGACTTTGCTCGACTTTCCTTACATCCTAAACTGCTTGGGGAATCACGAGTTTCGAGAGACCGCTTTTCGTCTGTCATATGGAAGAGGGATATGGACCTTTTCAGGTGCCCCATATTTACCAGTACTGATGAATTATACTCTGGAACTTTCACGTGGGATGATGGTGACTTTTGTGACACATCATGAGTCAAGATGATGGCTAGAACCTGCAACCTGCACAGAAAACAACGTTTGGATGCAAATGGTGCCCCTTCGAGCACTTTTATGTTTACGTAACATCATGTTTCGTTTTGATTTTGTGATTATTGCCCCCGTGTTCTCAATGCAACGTTTAATAACGAATTAAATCACACCTCGCATGCGTAAAATGAAAAGAAAGAAAGAAAGCTTTTGCATCAAAAGATCATTTTATTGATGGAATGCCTGTGAACAGGCTTCTGTACAAGGAAGCAACTCCTAAATGAGGTAGTTGCGAAAAAGAAAATACAAATGCAAAGAGCAAAATGGCAAAGAGAAATGCTCGGATTTCCACTAAAACTGATATTGCTACAGTTCCCATATCCTCGATCCTCTCAATGCTTTGCTTCAGAAGGGTAGTGGTTGGATTGATCCGTCCGTTTTGCCAAGGGCGTATAGTGGTTTTTGTGAAGGATATTCAGACTGCAGCCTCTCGCTTTTGATCCCTAACTTTTGCCTGGATCGCCCTTTCGGGTTTTCAATCCAGCGGGATGCCCCTTTTTTGCCTAAGCCGCCCTTTCGGGTTTTCAACTTAGCGGGTTATTATTTTTTTTGTTTTATCCCTAATTTTTGCCCAAACCCTTTTGGTTTGCCGGGATGCCCTTATTTTTGCCTAGGTACGTCGCCCTAGCGGGTCTTTTATGCGTAGTATTTTTTGACTGAGTCTGAATTGACTGGAAGTGGAACGTCTTCCCCATCCATCTTTGTCAGGATTAAAGCACCGCCTGAAAATGCTTTCTTCACAATGTATGGGCCCTCATAGTTGGGAGTCCATTTGCCCCTTGGATCAGTGTGAATTGGCAAGATCTTCCTTACGACTAGGTCACCTGCGTGGAATTCTCGAGGCCGAATCTTCTTGTCATATGCCTTCTTGATCCTCTTTTGATACAACTGGCCATGGCAGATAGCAGATAAGCGTTTTTCCTCAATTAAATTGAGATGATCAAGCCTCGTTTGAACCCATTCTGTTTCATCGAGTTTGGCGTCCATCAAGACTCTCAACGAAGGAATTTCCACTTCGACAGGTAGTACGGCCTCCATACCGTAGACAAGAGAGAAGGGAGTTGCCCCAGTTGAAGTACGAACCGAAGTTCTATAGCCATGCAAAGAAAATGGCAACATCTCATGCCAATCTTTATACGTTCTAACCATCTTCTGGACAATCTTCTTTATATTCTTGTTAGCAGCTTCGACTGCGCCGTTCATCTTTGGCCGATAGGGTGATGAATTGTGGTGTTCAATCTTGAACTCTTCACACAACTCTGCCATCATCTTGTTATTAAGATTGGACCCATTGTCAGTGATGATCTTGTTTGGAACCCCATATCGGCATATGATCTCTTTCTTGATGAAGCGAGTAACGACTTGCTTGGTTACGTTCTTGTAAGAAGCAGCTTCAACCCATTTGGTGAAGTAGTCGATAGCAACAAGAATAAATCTGTGCCCATTCGAAGCTTGTGGCTCAATCCGTCCAATCATGTCTATGCCCCACATAGCAAAAGGCCAAGGCGACGTCAGAACATTCAGAGGAGTTGGAGGAACATGAATTCTGTCAGCATACACTTGACATTTGTGACATTTCTTCACGTACACATAGCAATCACTTTCAATCGTCATCCAATAATATCCTGCTCGCAAGATCTTTTTGGCCATAGAATGTCCACTGGAATGAGTTCCAAAAGATCCTTCATGAATTTCCCGCATGATCAATTCTGCTTCGTGTCTATCCACGCATCTGAGCAAAACTGAATCATAGTTTCTTTTGTACAGGACGTCTCCTGACAAGAAGAATTTGGATGCTAACCTTCGAAGCGTTCGCTTATCACCAATCGTAGCATCTTCGGGATACTCTTGCTTCTCAACATACCTCTTGATGTCGTAATACCATGGCTTTTCATCATACACATCTTCGGTAGTGAGGCAGTGGGCAGGGAATACATGTGCGGGTTCTTTGTAACGGAGGATCCTTATGTCCGGCACTTCTTTAGGGGAGCTAACTCTGAACATAGCTGCCAAAGTAGCCAAGGCATCTGCCAATTGATTCTCCTCTCGGGGAATGTGATTGAAAGTGATTTCCTCGAAAGCGGGAAGCAACTCCAAGATATAGTCCTTATAAGGAACTAAATTAGGGTGTCGTGTCTCCCAATCACCTCTCACTTGATGTATAACCAAGGCAGAATCCCCATAAACCTCAAGGATCTTGATTCTCATATCAATGGCTGCTTCGAGACCCATTATGCAAGCTTCGTATTCCGCGACATTGTTCGTGCAATCAAAGCATATTCTAGCTGTGAAAGGGATGTGAGTTTGACGAGGAGAAGTCAAAACTGCCCCGATACCATGGCCCATAGCATTTGATGCACCACCGAACGTGAGAGTCCATCGCTCCCCTGGTTCGGGTCCTTCATTATCATCTAGTTTCATGATATCTTCATCAGGAAAGTCAAACTTCATTGATTGATACTCTTCTAATGGCTGATGAGCAAGATGATCTGCAAGGACACTTCCTTTGATGGCCTTCTGTGTGACATACTGGATGTCGTATTCTGATAAAAGCATTTGCCATCGGGCTAATCTTCCGGTAAGAGCCGGTTTTTCAAAGATGTACTTTATCGGGTCCATTTTCGAGATCAATAGAGTGGTGTGAGTCAACATATACTGCCTCAGTCGGCGAGCAGCCCATACCAAAGCACAGCAAGTTTTCTCGAGTAGTGAGTAGCGGGATTCACAATCGGTAAACTTTTTGCTCAGGTAATAGATGGCGCACTCTTTTCGACCAGACTCGTCATGTTGGCCCAGCACGCACCCCATAGATCCTTCAAGCACAGTTAAGTACATAAGAAGCGGCCTCCCAGGAACCGGAGGCATAAGGATTGGTGGCTCTTGAAGGTACTGTTTAATCTTTTCAAAGGCTTCCTGACAATGATCATCCCATCGGATATCTTGGTTCTTGCGCAGCAGCTTAAAGATGGGTTCACAAGTATCCGTGAGGTGAGAAATGAACCTGGCTATGTAATTCAATCTCCCAAGGAACCCTCGAACTTCTTTTTCATTCTTTGGTGCTGGCATATTCTGTATTGCCCTCACTTTATCAGGGTCGACCTCAATCCCTCGTTGGCTCACAATGAAACCAAGTAATTTACCAGATCGCACTCCAAAAGTGCACTTGTTTGGATTAAGCCTCAACTTGAATTTACGCAACCGAGCAAACAGTTTCTCCAGATATATCAAGTGTTCCTCCTCAGTTTGGGATTTTGCAATCATATCGTCGACGTACACCTCAATCTCTTTATGGATCATGTCATGGAAGAGAGTCACCATTGCTCGTTGATATGTCGCACCAGCATTCTTAAGACCAAAAGGCATCACCTTATAACAGTACGTACCCCACGGGGTAGTAAAGGTAGTCTTGGTCATATCTTCAGGAGCCATTTTTATTTGATTATAGCCAGAAAAACCATCCATGAAGGAGAATACCGAATACTGAGCAGTGTTGTCGACTAACACATCAATATGAGGCAGAGGAAAATCATCCTTTGGACTTGCCCTATTCAAATCTCGGTAGTCAACACACATGCGTACCTTTCCGTCCTTCTTAGGAACAGGTACTATGTTTGCAATCCAAGGAGGATACTCACACACGGATAAGAAACCCGCCTTCAACTGTTTTTCGACTTCCTCCTTGATTTTCAAAGCCATATCAGGTCGAGTTCTTCGTGGTTTTTGCTTTACAGGCGGACATTCTGGTTTGAGCGGTAACCTGTGCATAACTATGTCTGTGTCTAAACCAGGCATGTCTTCATATGACCAGGCGAAGATATCAACATACTCTCGAAGCAACTCAATCAACCTTCTCTTTACATCACTTTGCAAAGCGGCCCCTATCTTGACTTCTCTCTTTGCTTCTTCTGAACCGAGGTTGATGATTTCTATGGCTTCCTGATGCGGCTGAATAGATTTCTCCTCTTGTCTCAAAAGTCTTGCCAGTTCTTCAGGGACTTCACAATCTTCCCCACTATCCTCATCAGCTTGGTCAATTGGATTCTCAAGGATATTAAGACGTGGATCTGTAACAATATCATTTTTGATGGAATTCGAGCAGGATCTGCACGATGGATGATTTATGCCTTAGAATGCATCGCATAAAAAGAAAGAAAAGAGAGAAAGCTTTGCCATTTTTGAAAAAGTTTTAAAGTAAAACAAAAATGAAAGAAATGGAACAGTAATTGCATGCGAAAATATGATTTTCATTCAATATTAAACAAATTGAAGCAACATGGGGGCCCTTCTTTATACAAGCGGTCAAAATGCTTAGGGCGAAGCATATGACTTATCGAAACAAGAAAATTACATCTCCATAAAAGTGACTTTGGGGATGTCCAAGATAGTCCAATTGTTGAGCTCCTGTCCAGGCGCAGCATGGCAAATAAATCTGGAGAGATCCTCTTCATCATCATCATCCACGGCGAGAACCTGACTTCCAGAACTGGTGCTTGCACTGACGAACACTTGAGAAATGGGGGGAATCACCTTCTTTCCAGGAATTATGCTGAGCTGAGTAGAAGAGGATGGTTGATACCCAAGGCCATACTTGTCTCGCTTCTCATGAACATCAATCAGCTTGCCCCAGGCACTATGGGGAGTACCAGCTTCTAAGAAGGCCTTAGCATCATTTAGAGACGAGAGGGGTGCTCCGAGTTCCTTCTTATTCTCAACCACGGGGAGTTTATCAACCGACACGATCTCTAAGGCCTGAAAAGGTGTCTCTTGTACCTCTCCCTCCACTTCAACATAACGGTATGACGCCAGATTATTGACAATCAAATCCTCTTCACCAGTGATCACAACAATCTTGTCATTCACAACAAATTTCAAACACTGGTGGAGAGTAGATGTCACAGCTCCAGCAGCATGAATCCAAGGACGACCCAAGAGGCAAGTGTATGAAGGGCTTATATCCATAACGTAGAAGGCAACGTAGAACATGTGAGGACCAATCAAGACAGGCAGATCAATTTCTCCTTCTACGGACCTTCTAGAACCATCAAATGCTCTGACACTCATAGTGCATGGTCTCATCATAATCCCATCCATACTCAACTTAAACAAAGTGGCCTTGGGCATCACATTAAGAGAAGAACCTGTATCAATCAGAACTCGAGACAACACAGCATCCAGACACTTGACGGAGATATGCAATGCTTTGTTGTGTGCTCTACCCTCAGGTGGAAGTTCATCATCAGAAAAACCCAAACAATTACCAGCAGCAATGTTGGTCACAACCCCTTCAAACTGAGGCACGGTAATGTCTTGAGTCACGTGAGCGGAAGCCAGAACTTTCATCAGAGCATCTCGATGAGCTTCAGAATGTACCAAGAGAGACAGGATGGAGATCTTGGCCTGAGTCTGATCAAGCTGGTCAATCACTTTGTAATCACTTTTCTTAATGATCTTCAAGAGTTGCTCGGCATCTTGTGCATTACGTGTTACAGGAGGATCAACAGCAACTTGCTTTCCTTTTGCTTGTGTACTAGCCTCTTTATTGGTCTCTTTAGGAAGTGGTGGAGGGGCAGCAAAGATCCGACCACTACGGGTAATGCCACTAGTGCCAGTAATATTAGTGATGCTCGAATTACCCACTGGAGGACAATCATATTTCTTCCCTCGAATATACACGGCATTATAACTCCAAGGAACAGCCTTCGAATCATTCACAGGAGAAAGAGCAAGAGATGAGGTTGAAGGAGTCAAAGGAGCATTTGGAACCTGAATAACCAACGGAGTCCTCGGAGCTTGAACGACCAAAGGAGTACTCGGAGCATGAATGACCAAAGAAGTGTCCCGAGTCTTTGACATTTCAGCAGGATAGTAAGGGATCTCTAAAGTGGCCACATCTTCATTAGGAACAACCCTTTCCACCCTAAGGACGCCTTCGTCCATCAGCTTCTGGATTTCCTCTCTCAACCTAGTGCATTCCTCAGGATTAGAAGAACATTGCAAACAGTAGTCATGTAGTTCACACAAAACCTTTTGTTGCATAAGATACTCTCTGACAACTGCTAGCGGTATCCTAACCTCATTAACATCATTTACCAGGATCCGATCATCACATAACTCAATAGCATTGGTCGTACCAGCATGAGGAGGCATAGGATTATTCTGCACATTAGGACCAGTAGGAGTGAACGAGATAAGCTTTTCGTCAAGGAGATCCTGAACCTTCAATTTGAATGCTCTACACTTTTCAATAGTATGGCCTGGAGCCCCTGAATGAAATTCACATCGGGCATTAACATCATAACCAGGAGGGAGAGGACTAGGCGGAGGCCCAAGTTCACGGAGTTGTACCAATTGGCCAGCAAGCAACTGAGGGAGGAGTTGGGCATATGACATCGGAACCGGATCAATACGCCTATCTTGGAATCTTGTTCTTTGTGGGCCCCTTTGACCTTGAGGCCTAGGGTTCTGTTGACGATTCTGAGGAGCAGCAGCTTGTTGTTGTGGTACGAAAGGCTGTTGGGGTGCCATCCATGGTTGTGGAAGAGCAGCAGCATATGCTTGAGGGACATATGGGCTAGGAACAGCATAAGGCATCGGATAATAAGGAGGTGGAACAGCAGAATATGCAGGAGCTCGGCTTTGGTCAACGGAGGCAGTGCTAGTCTCACCTTCCTTCTTCTTCACAAACCCAGAATACGGCTTCTTACCATTACCACTTGAGTTGCTAGGATTAGTAACACCTTGAATGGTACCAGCTTTGACACAGTTCTCAACCCTCTCACCAATGATGACCACATCCGAAAAGGAAGGAGAAGTATTACTAACCATGTGCTGAAGATACGGCCCCTTCAGAGTTCCCATAAACAAATCAATCAACTCGCGGTCCAAGAGAGGAGGTTGGACACGGGAAGCAAGTTCACGCCACCTCTGGGCGTATTCTTTGAAAGACTCTTCAGATTTCTGTGACATATTTTGCAGCTGTGCACGGCTAGGAGCCATAGCAGTATTGTAGTGGTATTGTTTCAAGAAGGCATCAACAAGTTCTCCCCAAGTACTAACATTAGACCTCTCGAGCTTCATATACCACTCTAACGGGGCTCCAGTGAGGCTATCCTGGAAGAAATGCATAAGCAGAGGTTCGTTCTCAGCATGAGCGGCCATCTTACGGCAGTAGGAACGAATGTGAGTCTCTGGGCAGGTAACTCCCTTGTACTTATCAAAATCCGGCACTTTGAACTTCGGGGGAATGACAATCCCAGGTACCAAGCACATAGCAGCAGTGTCGAAACTCGAAGTTTTAGCAACCTCAACGGCCTTAAGGCGTTCTTCAAGAGCTTGGTACATCTTAGCAGTCTCGGTCAGCTCAGCAGTAAGATCATGTTCAAGATCAATAACCTCATGGTGGTCATCCACTACTTTAAGTGTCTCATTGATAGGAGTCTCCTTGGTCTTCACCCCTCCGTCAGCAGAATTGGTGGGAACATCCTTGACCAAACTAGCGACGCTCTTTCTGAGCTCATCTTGTCCTTGAACAACGGCATGGAGAGTCTCCATAAGTTGGGTCATTCTTTCCCCCATAATATCCATATCCCTACGAAGGGCAGCTTGATTCTGTTCAAATTGTTCCATGATTCTCTCGTTACTCCTGGTGCGGTAAGGATGTAAGAAAGTCAGCTTCGTCGTCGGAAAAGAAATCTGTTGGAAGGGACCCCAATTAGAATCTGATAAAAACCTGTAAATGCGGTATGCTATGTGTGCATGGGTGCATGTGTGCATGTTTTATTATTTTCAAGACTTTTTAGCTTTGTCTCAAACCAACAACACAAGATAACGGAGAAGATAGTGAAGCAAAACCAAGATAAGCACAACCGAGATAAACAAACAGGATAAGGAAGCATAATCGATTAATTCCACAACCAAGTTTTTGAAGTACAAAATATTCTGCTCCCATGAGCCAACAAATACAGAAATAAAATCAGGAATCCCATCCAACAAATCTGGTGGTGATTCTACAACAAAATCAACATTCAAGCAGGATCTCCCATGTCCAAATGGCGAAGAGGGCTATCTCCAATGTGCTTATCACTCCAAGTCTTCATTTCTTCAAAGAGCTTCTTGGTCTCAGCACGGGTGGGCCTCTTGATGATCTCTTGAATCAGCAGGTCTTTTCTGAAATGCATTGTTTCCATGTTGCGGTTCTTCACCTCCCAATACCTAGCTTCCTCTTGAACTTGGACATTATCTTGGTCTTTTTCTCTTATCTGGCCTTTCAGCTTTCTGATCTCTTCATAACACTTCTCTATGGTATTCTGACGATCCAACAAGAGTTTGTCTGCTTTCTTTCGACGAGTCTTCTCTGAATTGGCATTTTCAGTCTGAATCTGGAGTCTTTTAGTCAAATCTGCCAACTGAGCCTCGTAATGTTCCTTTATCTTTTTCTCTTGGGTTTCAGTAGTTTTAGAATTCACAGTCATTCTTGGCCTCTTCTGAGAAGTACTTCCTCTAGCATACAATTCTTCAAGCTCTATTTCTCTCATTTTCAACTTATGAAGAGCAGAAAGCTTCTCTTGCCTATCAGTATTCATCTTAACTTGCATTGTTTCCATTTGTTCAGTCAATTTTCGATTCTCTTCCACAGTTTGATTATAACAGGGCATGGAGACAATGTCGGGTTGTTTACCAGCAGGGGGGTACAAAGGATCCTTGGGAGGGAAAGGCATCCCTCGAACAGCAACCACAGATTCGACCCATTTAGTATAGTCCTCATAAGTAGCACAATCTCGCTGACCAAAATGTTTCTTATCTCTCCAGCAAATACTCTTCCAAGCCTGCACAGCTTCTGCCATTTGCCCATTGTCGGTGGCCACATGATAGAAAATGTTCTCAGCTATCTCTGTTTGCTCAGGTGGACTGATAAAAGCATATCCAAATGTTCTTCTGGCCAAGACGGGGTTATAGTTTATTCCACCCCTAAGACCCATGAGAGGTACGTTTTTGAACTTTCCGCAACTCATAATAACTTCCCTGTCATCTAAAGCGCTATTGTACCAGACAATATCTTTAGCCCTCAGCCCCATAATCCTTTCAGCCCATTTAGATGTGTGCCTATTATCAACGAAAGCGCCACGCTCAGGCAGATGTGACCTGAACCATCGGTATAACAACGGAGCACAGAATCTAACCAGACCTCCCTTACCTCCCTTCTGAATACCCTTGTGATGAATGGAGTGATAAACATCCCCCAAGAGTGTGGGAACCGGATTCTGCAAGATGAATATATGAATTGCATTCATGTCAACAAAATTAGGAATGTCTGAGAACAACACGATGCCATATATACTTAGAGCCAAGATAGCCCTAAATGTGTCCCATTCCTTTGCTTCAGCAGCCTCACAACCCCTTTTAACCAGAAACTCCATGCAAAAACCAAAACCTCCTCCCTTCTTGGTGAGATTTGCTTCCACGACCGACTTGCTCAAATAAAGAGCCTTAGCAATTTCAATGGAATCGGGGGCCTTCATGGTGCTATAGTATGGCACTTCCTTCTTTATAGGGATGCCAAGAAATAGGGAATACTCTTCCAGTGTAGGGACCAAGAGGTAGTCGGTAAACGTGAAGCAGCGGAGGGAAGGATTATAGAACTGAAGCAAAGTATGAACTCCCTCTTGCTCGTACTTGGTGAACGGCATCTTGAGAAGACTCAGAATGTACCCATATTCCTTTCTGAAGTTGGTTGTCTCATCTGGCGTAATCTTCTTTGCTAAACACCCAACGGAATCCAGATTCAGATTCAGGAAAGAATAAGAGGGGTTGCGTCTAACAGTCTTCATTGGTGTGGCCATGTGTTGGTCGGAGACAAAGCCAAAAGTTCCTGAAAAATAAATGAACATGCATGTTAAATGATATGGCGGAATGCATTTCATTGGGAGAATCCTAAAGTCCTTTCACTATTTCTTTTTCTTTTCTTTTTCTTTTCTTTTTCTTTTCAAGAGTGTATATAGATCTTTTTTTTTTTTTTTTTTTTTTGGAAATGGACCCTAGGATTCTCCACGAATGAAGTGAGGTGGATGCAATAGCATGATGTGTCATGCGTCATGTGTGTGATACGGTGAGAGACTGAATGTCCCTCGTAACTCTGAATAACTGGGTAATACTGAACGTAGCAGGTTCAAAATTCCGGCTTCAGATTGCAAAATGGAAATCCGGGTATGATGAAGGCTAGTATCCTGTCCCACCCCAAACTCACGGGTATGAATTCTAGACACGGACAGGTGGTCCCTAATGGTCACTAGGGTCTACAGTTCCCATAGGGTACAAAGTGTTTGTGGCAGCAAGGGTGCCAGACACAGTGTTCCATGAAAGAACCTCGCCCAGTTGTGGTACCCCATGCTGAACTCGATCGTAGCAAGGGCCACGGGAGTCAACATGAGCATCCACGCTAATCCTATGTGTCACTTGGCCTGGGTAGTGGGCCTTTTACCTCACAAAACATCCCACCCAACCTGCAAAACAGAACAGAAGACCCCAAGGAACACAGAATATATCCATATGCATGATGTGCAAACAGAAATAAACATGATATGCAAGCAGAAAATAAACATGCAAACATATATACAAGATATAGACATAAAACCAGTAAACACCCAGTAAATAAACAAACAAACGCAGGCTAGGATCGACTCACTAAGGATGGACCAGCAACAGGTCTAGCAACATCCCCAGCAGAGTCGCCAGCTGTCGCACGCTCGCGAAAAATGAACAGAGTCGCCACCAATATATTTATCCCATAAGGGAAAGGAATATCAGAAGACCTAACAAAGGAAGGAACAAGGTCTTGCGACCAGAGAATGAAGGTACGGGAGTCGGTTACGCAAGGGGAAGGTATTAGCACCCCTCACGCCCATCGTATTCGATGGTATCCACCTATGTCTGTTTCTATCTAAAAGGGTGTATACTATGTCTATGTCTAAATGCAAAATGAATGCAAAATGTAGGGAAAATAAAAGTTGTACTCGCACGGGCCCTACCCCGCTGCCTACGTATCCTTTTCAGGAATCAGAGTTATCGTAGCTCGGCTAAAGATTTTCTGTTTGTTTTTGTGTTTTTTAGTTGGGCGGCGTTAACGCTCGCGCTCTTGCATAAGGGATCGACCTAGGATGCAATAGAGCGGAGATAACAATGCCCTTAAGAAAGGAGAGAGAGAGAGAGTTTGAGTGTTTCGAGGTAATCCCTAAAGCAAGGGAAACTCGAGTTACTCTATGGTTTGTGTTTTTTAGAGGTGGGAACTTACGCTCGAATGGAACCCTAAAGCAAGGGAGATCCAAGCACTCGAACATTCCCTAAAGCAAGGGGTGTTCAAGCTTCCATTCCCTTTTTAATGATTTTCACTTTGATTATTAGTGTTTTAAGTATTTTCTTTGTATTTTTTATGGGGAATTTATTCAAGTATTTTTATTAGATGTTTTATGGTTATAAAAGAAAAAGAATGAAAATGGGGGAGACTAGCCTAATTTCTAAGCCTAATTGTTGATTACTTCTAATAGAAATGAAGAAGAAGTTATTTGGTATTTCACATTATAAGAAAATATTCACAAAAAGAAAATGATTAGAGTCTAAACTATTCATGAAAATTACTCACAAGAAAATTGCATTTTTATTCATATTGGAACTATTTTCAAGAATTAAAACTTACAGAAGCTAAGTATTTATCAAGTATTTGCCAATCAAAATTAAAAAACAATTAAAATTCAATTAAAATATAATACTCTAAAAAAAGTCTAATTGGTTAGAAAAACGTTTTTTGGTTACTTTTATTTGATAAAAATTAGAGAAGAGGAGATTTAACAAACAAAAATAAAAGAAAGCAAACTTTTTATTGCTTCTATAGAATCTGCCAGATAGAGGGGTGAATTAGTAAAAGAGTTTGAACTGAATTCTTAAACAGCAGGCAATTTGGGCTCGAATTTAGGAGGTGTAAAAAAAGGCAGCGCATATCGTGGCCCAGATCTGGTAAGACGCGCATGCAGTAGTAATTGAGGGGTGTAATTGTGATAACATTCCAGGCCCATCGTATCCATAGTCCATGAACTATACTTCCTTTCATTTCATCCAACATACTACTCACAGCATACTACTTATTTATCACATGGTCTCATTATGGATATTAATGTGGCACACATGCTGAAGACTATGCATCAATAGGTCACACTATGGTTAAGTGACTAGAAGACAAAAAACTGCCTGAGCCAATCAGAATATAGCAACGCATCGTTCAATCATATGAATAGGGCAAGACAGCATATAGAATGGGAAATGGACTAGTAATAACTTGCCACGTATACATTCGGAAGGAAGTGCCAGGAAACAGAAGCAGACGCCGGAGCGACGCTCCGGTCGTCTTCTCCGGCCACACCAACGGCGGAGACACGAACAAAATTCCAGAAATCAAAAAAAATAACATCATCCGCCTCGGATTTTCGCGCCGATCGTGGATCTGGCATTAGTTTTTACCGATTCTTGTTTAAATCTCAGAACTGAGTGTACATCAAAAACCCTAACATCTAGTATGTTCATCAAAACTTATGCTAATGATATCAGGATGAACCTTATGTTTCACTGAACTCAAATACGCGAATCAGACATTCAAGCGTCAAACGTAACACGCAAAACTAATCTCATTCACAGCACCAAGGTCTAACATACACCACAATATATTGAACAAGATGCGGATGGTTTTGAAGCGTTCGAATGCAAGATTTAAAGAGTTCAGACGTATACCTGAGCGTTCCTTGATTCAGTATGGAGAGGAAGCTACACAAATCCTAGTCTCTGGTGATAACCATGAGCGCGCACTAAACAGCTTCTCTAGCCACCGTGAAATGAGCTTAGCCGGCTGAACGCTTTGAGCTCGCGATGAAGGTGAAGACCTTATTCAGTATGGCATCATGATGGCAATAGATGAACGTGATTGATGCTGAAGTTTGAGTTTGAGAAGTGGTGGCCGGAAGTAGTTAGGGGAGTTGGTTAGGGTGGCCGGAGTTGGTTGAGAGGGGAGATTAGGGTGGCCGGAGTTGGTTGAGGGGGGAGGTTAGGGTGGCCGGTGGTGATGGAATGAGAGGGAGTGAAGTAGAGAGAAGAGAGTGATGTGAGAATGGGAGAGTTGAGTATTTTGAGAGTGAATCCGTGTATGTATTGTGTGATGTGGTGGCTTTATATAGAGTGAGATACAAGTGTTATGGTGATATTTTTTTGGAGTGGGACTATAGTGTAGCTTTTTCCTACACTTAGTGAACAAGGAATGTGTGCTTGGATGGAAATGGAGCTTGGTGCATACTGCAGCTTCACAACATGCTAGCTTCACATGCATCATTCATGATACCAACTTCATCAACCTCTAAGTCTCACTATAGTTCACTAAATGGCACAAACTTGGCCTTTAATTAAAGATGACACAGAGTGTAGGATGTTTGATGTTCAAAGGATCTTGAATTGAGGTTTGGTAAAGGTAGAAAACGATCCTGAACTTGCCGTTCCATCTTGACTAAAGGGCTGCACGCGTGACCTGCCTTAGGCCTCGGACATTGGCAAAGTGGGCCTTAGTCAGAACATGATTTAGGGACTCCATATCTCGATCACTACTTTCTCAATTATTGTAAATCCTGGACCAATGGAAAGAGGGCATGGCAAAGGCTAGTTTAGGACCAAACTTGTTCAATATGGGGACTTGTGGAGAAAGAAAAATGGATTTGAAAATGGCACGCCATGTGCTTGATCATATGCTTACGTTGTGCCTTACATACTGGCCCAGATCTTTGGCAGAGCATGACTTGGTAGGGGCATGACTTTGGAGCTTCACAATTGATTCAATACCTACTCAATTGACTTGGTTCTTGTTTCCATGTATAGAGGGCATGGAGGAGAAGAGATGAATATCGAGTTTGCATTCTTAGCGCGTTCATACACCTCTGAAGCTAGCTTGAGATTTGGCACGCCACCTGTTTGACAAAAAGCTTGTGGGCGTGCCTTGGAATCTGCCCAGCTTGTCTTGCCTTCAGTGTTATCTTCCATACTTTCCCTCTCTATAACTCTTAATCCATGGCTCTAATGAAAAAACACTCAACTACAATCTTGTCCTTCTCCATGAGAGGGATAATATTGATGTTGACCATTTCTTAAAATAGTACCTGAATCCACATGTAATCAGGCTGCAAAGCTGACTGTTCATTCATTCCAAAAACCTCAAGATTTTTTCTAAGTGTAGAACTTACTATTTTTAGAAATTTCCAATTTCAACTATTTTCCAAAAATGGCAGTTTTGAATATTTTTGATTTTATTCACTTCTTTGACTCTTCTTTGACCGATTCTTTCGCCAAAAGTCGATATCTGAATAATTCTCCTGATTTTGACCCGAAAGTCAACTATTCCGATTTTTCCGACTATTGATGAAATTCCCGATTAAATCTCTTCCACCCACATCCAGTCAAACAAACACATCCACACAGTCAGTATGAGAAGTTTTCCACACATAGAAGCCACTTCTGATTAAATGTCGACCAGAAAGTCAACTGGTTGACTTTGGTCAAAGAAACCCTGATTTAAAGGACCAGGTGATTTGCAAGCTTATACCCTCTAATCAATGCCCTGATTTGAAGCAGAGACACCCCAATCCAGGAGCTTCCATAAACATAGAACCACATGATTATACCTCAGTCTTCTCATTCTCTGATCAAACTTCTTTGCAACGGAGCTTTTTCTTGCTAGCCCTTGAATAGCACCTATGATATGAATGCATGGGTATGGATTATGCCCTAAGTGATGTATGTACATGAACGCGAAGCCTAAGCCAGTTAGAAATTAAAGGGTAGGACAAATTTGGGGTATGACATTAACCAAGCCACATTACAACCTTGAAAAATCCTTGTGATTCTTGCCTTTGTGTTTTCAACATGATTTTTGGATAGTTGCATAATTTAGTCTTTTTGTTTGCTAGATTGTTGGATGAGTGAAAATACCCCACTTTTGTGTTTTTCATCTACCGATGATTGTGTGCTAGGTGTGATTCATTTTTGAACTAGTGTTGTTTTAGAATGTTTGGTATATTAATTGTATTTAGCATTTGTGTCATGTTTAGGTTGTCGTCGTAGTTAGTGGTAAGTATATTTACTTTGTGTGTACTATTTTGCATTTGAGTCATACATTTGTTTCTTTTTCTCAAAACTTGTTGATTCGTGATTTTTGGATTTTTTGAGTTTGTTTCCTTGAGTTAGTTGATTCTTGTTTAGGGACAAACAAGTTCAAGTTAGGGAGAGTTCGATAAGTGCAAAATGTAGCTATTTTTGCATATACTTTTTAGTGCACTTATTGACTCTTTGTTGTTAATTTCGGTTGAATAAACTCAACTTTTGTGTAAATAAGTTTAGTTTGTTTATACTCGTGTTTTGATTCTTTTATGTACTATTTGATAGTTTTCTATTCATTTTATAGGTATTGAGGCGTCTTTGGAGCATGAGCAATAAAGTGTCGAAGACACGGCTTCAAACTCGCGATTTTGAGCTACGAAATCAATTCATCAAAGAATAAGGATCAAAATATGGATTATAAAAATCATCAATTTGGTTTCCATTTTGTCATTTTTATATAGAGAATTGAATAAGATTTCCAACGCTTCGAATCGGGCGCAAAACGGAGTTACGGTTCTCAAGTTATGGGCGAAACAATGCAGAAAATTTTGCTGTTTCTGGTGTGTTTCGCCGGGCGAATTTTGGGCTCGCCGGGCGAGCCTGACTGACCAAAAAAGTGAAAAAGTTGCTGCGTTGAGCCGCCGGGCGAAGCCAATTAGCCGCTGTCATATCCCAATTTTTGACCCTAAGATCATACATCAATTGCATTCAATCATCAATCAAGAGCACCATTGTGAAGTTTTATCTTTGATACTGTGATTATCTCTGAGGGGAATTATCGAGCATTTATAGCCTTCTATTTATTTATACTAACCAAAATCAAAAAAATATGTGTTTTGTCTCTTTTGTTTATATTTTACAGGTAAAAGATCGGGCAAAAATCAAAACAGTGCAAGAAAACAATTTTTGAAAATTTGAAGGTGGAAATCGATTTACCCCTGTGGGAAATCGATTTCCTGTGCGCAAAATTCAAAAAAATATAAGGAGGGAAGCTTGACATCATTTTGACACCTTTTTTATTTGATCATTTTACCAATTTTCCACCTCATCAAAATTAACCCCTTCATTAAACCCACTTAAACCTCATTTTACCATTTTTACCATTTAAATGCCACTTAAATACCAATTAACCACAAATTAATTACCAAACACAAAAAGACCAATTTGCCACTACTCTTGCTCCAATTCTATAAATAGAGACCTCTACTCTCTCATTTCTCAAGCTTTGAGAGCCAACAAACCCCTTGCAATTTCTCTTCTCATCCTTACCAAATTCACCAAAGCTCTTTTTCTTTCATAAAGTTTGTGAGTCACATCTTGAACCTCACAAACTTTGAGCTAAACCACCATCCATTTCACCCTTCTTTCTTCAATTGTTGAGAGATCAAGATTTGTGTTGGTGATTCTTGAAGTAGATCTAAGTTTTGTTCAAGATTTGGTAATTTTCTTCATCCTTATTCATCCATCATAATGTGATTCTTTTGTGCTTGTATGTGATGCATCTTTGATGCTATATTGGTCCTATTTGATGGTGATTTGGTGGAAAATTCGTGCTCCAATGGATATGTGATCATAAGGTATTTGTATGTTTATCTAGATCAAGTTTTATGTTCACTAATGCTTTTTTTTAAGCCAAATTTGAACTCTGCACTCAGGAAATCGATTTCCTACAGAGGTAAATCGATTTCCAGTGAGGCAGAATGTTTTTTTTGCCTTTTTTATGCTTGTTTTGGCTTCCTTCTTCCTCCACTTCATTAATATCATTGGATCTAGGATGTTGATAGGTTTGAAATGACCTAATCCATAATATTAGATGAATGATATTAATGATAGTGTGAGTTGATTATCTTTTGTGCATTTTATTCTTCTTCCTCTACTTCATTAATATCATTGGATCTAGGATGTTGATAGGTTGAAATGACCAAATCCATAATATTAGATGAATGATATTAATGATAGTGTGAGTTGATTTTACTTTATGCATTTTATCTTCTTCTTCTCATTTTTTTCTTTTGATCGATGAAAGTCTTAACACCTTGAGAATTCTTATGGATTCTTGGTAAAGACTAGATCGTTACCTATTTTCTTTTCGTGCGGTATTGCTTTCGGAGAATGGTCTACATATCATTTCTCTCGCATGCATTAGCACATAAAGTTTTGACCGGCCTCGTTGTAGGGTGATTTCTACATAAATCACTTGGCGATCTGCTTAACATAGCGCAATATTTCGCGTCCCGAATCAAAAAAGATCAAATATGGAAGAGAATTGTATGCGGTTGATTTAAGACTTATGGAGGTTTATCATGTAGTCGCTATGATTTTATCAAGCTTCTGATAAATGTCCATTGAATTTAAATCCGAGAACATCCTTCACTCACCATCGATCTTTATTACTAACTTTGATAACATACTTGACAAGTTTCAAGATGGTTATCTTTAACATCTAACAACTAACTTTAATTTCCGCACTTTATTATACCGCTCTTTATATTTCTCGCTTTATCGCTTTATTTTATCATTTCATCATTTTTACATTTCGCTATTTTCTCTTTGTCCATTTGGACATTTATATTCCGCTATTTTTTCTTTGTCCATTTGGACACTATGTTTATGTTTCCGCTATTTTCTTTTTGTCCACTTGGACCATACTTTACTTTTATGCTAAAACACTAATAAATAACAAAAATCTAAAAAAACGTTTAAGGCTCTCTTTCAGACTATTGGTTACTATCCCTAGCATTTTGGAGATTCGGACTTATGGACCTAGTACCTCTGGACCCTTATTCTATTGTTACTCTGCTGTTATTCTGTCCGTCTGGCATTGGATTGTTGTCTGTTTGTATGTGCAGGTATTTCCTTGAAGGCCCTTGATGGTTAATTCCAAGGCATTGATATAAGGATTTTACCCGAAAACAGCCGTTACTCTGCCCGATTTTCGTCAGAATTTTAATGTCTTTAATGCAAAGTGGTGCTAAAATAATAAGTTCATCCGGATCCCCAAGTGATAATGTTTTGGTTTGGTATTGATAAGTCCAAAGGATGGGAAATCTACCTTGACTCATAATGTCAAGTGTTGGCTTCTTCTTCGGTTAGACCGTTCTTTTCCTTAGCTTTTATTTTACGCATTAGGATAGCCTCTTCATCTCCTCCCCTTCTTTAATTTTCAAAATCTTCTCCCTTTTTCCAAAACATTCTTATGTTTGCAACCTTTTCAAAACCTTTCTTTTAAAAATATCTTTTACCCTTAGTGGCCTTTTCTTTAAAAAGTTTAGACACGACTAATTGTCAAACCGAGTGGCGATACCCCTACGATTTTGAAATTGATGGATATAATGAGATCTTTTCCGCGTGAGAGAGCTAGTGGCATACTCGTTGATTTTATCTGAGTTGGAGCCCTTCTTTCATTTGCAATGCAAAGAACTCGTTTGTTCTCATGCTCAAGATCAATGGCTGAGTATTTCTCTCCGACGACGATAAAGTGTTTATTCATTTTTAAAACATCTTCCCTTTTAAAGCGGAACTACATTAGCTCTGACTTCTCCATTGCACCGAGGAGGTATGTAGGCACAAGGCTTAATGCTTTGCCGAGCTTATTTTAAAAATAAAACAAACCCTTTTTTTTAGCACACACGACACAGATTTTCAAAAAGGTTCATGTGGAGTACCACAGATATGAGGGGTGCTTAAAACCTTCCCCTTGTATAAGCAACACTCGTACCTAAGATCTCTTCTTTTTGTTTTTAAAAAACAAACTTTGGGTTTTTTCGTTCTTTTCCCTTTTCCTTTGGAAACAATAAAGCGCGGTGGTGACTTTCACTGAAATATTGAGTCGAGTCAATCCTATGGCTTCGATCTCAGATTTTCCCCGCTACAGAAAAATGGCGACTTCACTGGGATCCAGTTTTAAGTGTGTTAAGCCTATTTTTGTTTGTCTGTGTGTTTTATTTGTATATATTGTTGTGTGCTTTGAGTGTTTATTTTCTTTTTTCTTTTTGGTGCTCGATGGTTCCTCTGTGATGAGACAAAGTTCTAACCCGGACTTTGGTGAGTAACTTGAGATAGGAGGTGGTAAGACCAATAGTCGCATGTCAGGAGCAATCCTTACCATGAGCGTCATATGGTGGAACCCCAATCAGTGGAGGCCTCATGGAAGGTAGTAGAGGTTGTTACGAACCATCGTGATAACGCTATTACTTTCAATAGTGAGTGTCCGTAGAAGCTGAATGGCCTAGAACCTTTTTAACCCATCTAAGCCTTTTTAGGATGTAGTGCAGAAACAAGATCAAGTACCAATTTGAGCTTGTTGTCATGCGATACTACGCTCAGACGAGGTCTTTTTAAGCATAATATTGGCGCCCATGGGCAATTGTGCGTGCCGGTAGTATCCGATAGAAGATTGAAAACTCTGGGAACCTTTGTAGAACCCGATTGGCAGGTACAAAATTTCTTAGATCATACCTTTTGGGATGGTTGGACCCATGGCTCCATGCTCGTGACGTCAAACCTTTGAACTATGATCTTATGTGACCTTGCATGCTCTTGGTTGTGGTTGATGCATAAACCATGCATTCATGCATCCATGATTCTTTTGATTTTCAAGGAACTTAGAGGTCTTTCCTTGTAAACATCATAAATTACATCAAACTCAATGGATCTTGGGTGTTGATGGGGTGAAAATTCTAATCCACCAAAATGGATGATTGATTTTGATGATAACTTAATCAAAGCTTTAGTCCAATGTTTGAGTGTTTACAAGTTAATATCTTGAGTTCCTTGAAACTCAAATAATAATAAAAAAAACAAATCATCTGCATTGCATGCATCATTCTACATTTGGTCCTGCTTTCTAAAGAAGTTTTTCTAGAGCCTTATTTCCTTTCTCCTGGTATCATCAGTACAACGCTCGTGCTAAGAAGAAATGGAATGCATCAAACAAGAGATTCTTGAACTCCGCAAAGAGGTGGTTATTTTGAAAGGCTGGTATGGAGCATCTGACTGCTCTGGTTGAGGTTCTAGTTGTTTCCCAAGTCAATCCTCCTATGAAGGAAGAAAAGGTGGCAAAGGTCTTTCTTGAAACTCAAAACTCATCCTTTCCTAAGGGGATAGTAGTCCGTACACCTACTGACTCCCATGGAGAAGTGGATATGAAAGCGCTTCTAGAAAAGGATGTCCGAAAGGAATATTTGCTTGAAGGAGGTAACTCAGCTGGTAGTGTGAAGAAGTTTGGTAATGACTTTTCAAAGAAGAGAATCAGAGGAGTTAACCATCATCAACATCAGCATGTTTCCTATGTCATTCCTGTATCCAATTCAGTTCATGCGATTCCAGATTATCAGCAGAGTACTCGTCATCGAGCTCCTCCACCGAACGAGCAAAATCAATCTCAAAAGGGGAATTTTGATCCCATCCCCATGACTTACATAGAATTGTACCCTGCTTTGGTTCTTAAGAATTTGGTTCAAATAAGGTCACCGCCTCCTGTTCCCGAGAAACTCCCTTAGTGGTACAAAGTTGACGCCACTTGTGCTTTTCATCAGAATGCTCCTGGACATGGCTTAGAGGATTGATGGCCTCTCAAGGTTGAAGTTCAAAGATTAATCCATGCTGGTATTTTGGCTTTCCGAGATGTTGGTCCTGCTGTTCAATTCAATCCTTTTCCAAAGCATGAATGAATCACTATTGATGGTAGCCTGAAGTTCGAAAGATGTTTCGTTCAGCATATGTCCTGATGGAGAGATTTTTCTCAGTTTTTTAGAATTCTTACTGATTTTCATTTGTAATATTTCTTGTTTTTCAATGCATTGTTTACATGTAGAAACTTGTTTATTTTTGAATGTTAATGCTAATGCAATGATAATGTTTATCTTGAAGTAATCCATTCGTTTCACTCATGTTTATTTGTTTTTATGCATTATGATGCCAATTGCTTTTGCCAAACTTTTGCTTATGCAAAGATTGGAGGGAGGATGATGATCTGAAAACGCAAAAATTTCTGGTTGTATGCTTTTGAGTAAGACCCTGCTGATGATGTACAGGCATTGTTTCAAATTCCCAAACACCGGAGATATAAGGAAGATAATCCCTTGATAACCCCTTTGAGCCTTGAAGTAGGAGTTTCTTTTCTAAACGAAAAAACCCTAATTTTTAACCTGGGGCAGGGTAGTGTTCAGTTAATTTGACCGAGTGTTCATATTTCAAAAAGGATTGTGCATCCAAGGGTCGATCACGTCATATCCACATCAAAGGTTGGATTATGTGAAACCACAATGGTTATCCATCGCACGTCAAAAGGCTGGAAAATGTGAAACCACAATGGTTATCCTCCATCCGCCAAGGAATGAGGCAGTCACAACCCTCTCAACAAGTCAAGACAAAGTCAATATCACATGATTTGTTCAAATCAAAATAATAAAAAAAAGAAGAAGAAAAAAAAAGAAGAAAAGAAAAAAAAAAGGGCTCGCTAAGTCAGAAACTTGGAAATAAATGACTTAGGCAAAAGTTAGAGCATCCCGCTGGACGACCAATTCAAAAGAATTAGTCTAAGCAAAAGTTAGGGAAAATAAAAAAAAAATGAAAAGTGAAAAGAAAGGACTACAAAGCAAAAGTCCTCAACAGTGAACAAATCTGTGTGAATACAAAAATGAAGACAAAAGGGTGACTGCTACTCCAAGAAAGCTTCATTAGGTCCTTAATGGCACAAAATCCTTTTGAGAGATGAATACTCATGTTGAATTAACTGAACATAGGACTGGAGAACATCATGAAGATGGGGTGGGCTAAATAAACTTTGAGCCTAAAAACCTTTTTTTGAAAACCGTGAACCAGGCCACGTTACAACCCTCAAAAGTCCTAATTGAAGCAGGGTTTATTTCGAAAGCATACTTAAACAAGAAAGCGTTCCTGACTCCTATCGGTTATGCTGAAAACTGGTGTTGGTATCATATGCATAAAAAAAAATCAATGTCATCTCTTAACTAGTGATTCATTCACAAGGTTTTGTGACATCTTTTTGAAACTTCAAGACTTACATAATTGTTGCATTTTCATTATCATTCTCAGAATAAACATTTTTCTGCTTGTAAACATTTGTTTGACATCCAGGAAGTTTACATCTGATCATCAGTAGAAAACTAAAACATTGCCAGGGGCATGTTGTTTTCCCAGTATAATGCTTTTGCAAGTTTGATTATCATTATGGGGCAAAGCTTGAAGACTCTGCCGAACAAAGGAATGTTCCAAGTACAGTCAATCTGGGGCATTTACATCGAGATTTGACGAATCTCTCCAAGAATCTGTTGATCTGGGGAAGATTATTCCAATTCTTTATGCTGCCAAGAATCTCCCTGAACCCTCTTGAAGGGATCCCTCTCATAGACCATGTAGTCTGGGACAAGTTGTGAATCAAAAGTTACCTTGATCACCTCATTGGCTTGAAGTACAAAGGTCGTTGCCATGAGCAATCCAGAGTATGTCACTCTCTACCAAGAAGTTTTGAGACAGAAGTTGACTGTTGGGTTTCCTTTCTCACCTTGTGTTGAGTTTTGAACTAAAATTCCCCGCATGTTAACTTGTTTGCTTTGATGTTTACTTCTTAGTTCCTCTGCAAGTTCGGAATGGTGATTTTCTCCAAAGAAATTTTCTCTGATTCCCCATAATAGAGCTTGATGTGTTGTCCAATCTTTTTGATAAGAAGAAGATGATTTGTAAATTCCTTGCAGAGATTGATAATCCCCACTGAGTTTGTTCCTCGTGGAAGAATTTTGCTTCGGTGTTCCTCCTCAGCTCATTTGTCAGGATGGAATTAATCCCCAGTTGAGTTTATTCCTCAAGGGGCAAAGCTTTGTTTGACCGTTTCTATCCAGTTTGTTCTTGGAGTTGAACTTTGGTCTCTTGCAATACTATTTTGAACCTCTCTAGGCTGGGAAACCTAGGTTGAGGAGGCATTTATTTTGCACCTCTTGAGGATTCTGCTTTCCTCAATAATGGAGAATTCGTTTGTGATTGATGTTCCTATCAGATATTGAAAGATTTATTTTCCAGCAGTGTTGTTATTGCACTCCGTTGGAATTTGTACTTGAAAGCAAGGGGCAGGTTCTGTCCTCATCATGTTTTGGTTGACAACAAATGGAAGCCTCTTTATTTGAGAAAGTTTGTGTGTCTCTACATATCAATCTTATCTTCACAGCAAGTGATAATCTCTCAGGCTTTATGAACTTCTTGATTCCAAATGGAAGAAGCTCAGCAAATGGTAAGTCGCTTCAGTGTAAGTGACAGTTTGCATCCAGTTCCTTTTCTCAAGCCATGTCCTTGATTAAAGAAGAAGTTGATCCCTATTCTTAGCGGCAACTTATTGTTCTCAGCAGCTTACGTCAACCATTGAGGCAGTAATTCAATTTTCTTCTACCTTCAACTATTGAGTTGGTAGTTTATCGTCAACCATTGAGGCGGTAAATCAATTTTCTTCTACCTTCAACTATTGAGTTGGTACTTTATCGTCAACCATTGAGGCGGTAATTCAATTTTCTTCTATCTTCAACTATTGAGTTGGTAGTTTATCGTCAACCATTGAGGCGGTAATTCAATTTTCTTCTACCTTCAACTATTGAGTTGGTAGTTTATCGTCAACCATTGAAGCGGTAATTCAATTTTCTTCTACCTTCAACTATTGAGTTGGTAGTTTATCGTCAACCATTGAGACGGTAATTCAATTTTCTTCTACCTTCAACTATTGAGTTGGTAGCTCACCTTCAGTGGAACGTTGGTGTATCTTGTTATATCTTCATCGTCAGTGGTACGTCGATGTATATCTCTTTCATATCATCAGTGGAACGATGGTATATTTTATCATCAATGGCACGGAGGTATATCTCTTTTCTACCTCCAGTGGAACGTTGGTAGCTCACCTTCAGTGGAACGTTGGTGTATATTGATTATATCTTCATCGTTAGTGGTACGTCGATGTATTTCTCTTTAATACCTTCAGTGGAACGTTGGTATATGTTATCGTCAATGGTACGGCGGTACGTCTCTTTTTCTACCTCCAGTGGAACGTTGGTAGCTCACCTTCAGTGGAACGTTGGTGTATATTGATTATATCTTCATCGTCAGTGGTACGTCGATGTATTTCTCTTTAATACCTTCAGTGGAACGTTGGTATATGTTATCGTCAATGGTACGGCGGTACGTTTCTTTTTCTACCTCCAATGGAACGTTGGTAGCTCACCTTCAGTGGAACGTTGGTGTATATTGATTATATCTTCATCGTCAGTGGTACGTCGATAAATTTCTCTTTAGTACCTTCAGTGGAATGTTGGTATATGTTATCGTCAATGGTACGACGGTACATCCCTTTTCTACCTCCAGTGGAACGTTGGTAGCTCACCTTCAGTGGAACGTTGGTGTATTTTGTTCATCGTCAGTGGTACGTCGATGTATTTCTCCTTAATACCTTCAGTGGAACGTTGGTATATGTTATCGTCAATGGTACGACGGTACATCTCTTTTCTACCTCCAATGGAACGTTGGTAGCTCACCTTCAGTGGAACGTTGGTGTATTTTCTTCATCGTTAGTCGTACGTCGATGAATTTCTCTTTAATACCTTCAGTGGAACGTTGGTATATGTTATCGTCAATGGTACAACGGTACATCTCTTTTCTACCTTCAGTGGAACATTGGTAGCTCACCTTCAGTGGAACGTTGGTGTATATTGTTATATTCTTATCGTCAGTGGTACGTCGATGCATATCTCTTCATATCATCAGTGGAACGATGGTGTATTTTCTGTTAACGGAAGATTGGCATTCTGATTTAGGATGCATATTTTCTCATCCCCAGTGAAAGAGGATGCCCCCTTTCTCACCTCCAGCAAAAGGTGATGCTTTAACCTCTCTGGTGCGAAATGTTTCCCCAGAGAAGTTTCCTTTCCCACCAAAGTTTCGTCTCTCCAACAAAGTCCTGCCTTCCCCAGTGGAGTTCTGCCCGCAAGACATTTGTTTCCCCGGTGGAGTTCCTTTTCCTCCCCGGTGTTGTCGTGTTTTATCCTCATCATATGCATTCATTAAACATTGCATAGCATCTTAGGTTCAAAAATTGTGTTTTATATATTTAAGTCTCTTCGATTCCGTCAAAACGAAGATTTCCAATCATCGTATCTCCGAATCGAAGAAACTTGAATAGGGGCATCTGTCATATCCCAATTTTTGACCCTAAGATCATACATCAATTACATTCAATCATCAATCAAGAGCACCATTGTGAAGCTTTATCTTTGATACTGTGATTATCTCTGAGGGGAATTATCGAGCATTTATAGCCTTTTATTTATTTATACTAACCAAAATCAAAAAAATATGTGTTTTGTCTCTTTTGTTTATATTTTACAGGTAAAAGATCAAGCAAAAATCAAAACAGTGCAAGAAAATAATTCTTGAAAATTTGAAGGTGGAAATCGATTGACCCCTGTGGGAAATCGATTTCCTGTGCGCAAAATTCAAAAAAATATAAGGAGGGAAGCTTGACATCATTTTGGCACCTTTTTTATTTGATCATTTTACCAATTTTCCACCTCATCAAAATTAACCCCTTCATTAAACCCACTTAAACCTCATTTTACCATTTAAATGCCACTTAAATACCAATTAACCACAAATTAATTACCAAACACAAAAAGACCAATTTGCCACTACTCTTGCTCCAATTCTATAAATAGAGACCTCTACTCTCTCATTTCTCAAGCTTTGAGAGCCAACAAACCCCTTGCAATTTCTCTTCTCATCCTTACCAAATTCACCAAAGCTCTTTTTCTTTCATAAAGTTTGTGAGTCACATCTTGAACCTCACAAACTTTGAGCTAAACCACCATCCATTTCACCCTTCTTTCTTCAATTGTTGAGAGATCAAGATTTGTGTTGGTGCTTCTTGAAGTAGATCTAAGTTTTGTTCAAGATTTGGTAATTTTCTTCATCCTTATTCATCCATCATAATGTGATTCTTTTGTGCTTGTATGTGATGCATCTTTGATGCTATATTGGTCCTATTTGATGGTGATTTGGTGGAAAATTCGTGCTCCAATGGATATGTGATCATAAGGTGTTTGTATGTTTGTCTAGATCAAGTTTTATGTTCACTAATGCTTTTTTTTTGAAAGCTGCGCGAAGGAAATCGATTTCCCTCTGTAGGAAATCGATTTCCACCTTGTTCTTAAGCCAAATTTGAACTCTGCACTCAGGAAATCGATTTCCTACAGAGGTAAATCGATTTCCAGTGAGGCAAAATGTTTTTTTTGCCTTTTTTATGCTTGTTTTGGCTTCCTTCTTCCTCCACCTCATTAATATCATTGGATCTACGATGTTGATAGGTTTGAAATGACCTAATCCATAATATTAGATGAGTGATATTAATGATAGTGTGAGTTGATTATCTTTTGTGCATTTTATTCTTCTTCCTCTACTTCATTAATATCATTGGATCTAGGATGTTGATAGGTTGAAATGACCAAATCCATAATATTAGATGAATGATATTAATGATAGTGTGAGTTGATTTTACTTTATGCATTTTATCTTCTTCTTCTCATTTTTTTCTTTTGATCGATGAAAGTCTTAACACCTTGAGAATTCTTATGGATTCTTGATAAAGACTAGATCGTTACCTATTTTCTTTTCGTGCGGTATTGCTTTCGGAGAATGATCTACATATCATTTCTCTCGCATGCATTAGCACATAAAGTTTTGACCGGCCTCGTTGTAGGGTGATTTCTACATAAATCACTTGGCGATCTGCTTAACATAGCGCAATATTTCGTGTCCCGAATAAAAAAAGATCAAATATGGAAGAGAATTGTATGCGGTTGATTTAAGACTTATGGAGGTTTATCATGTAGTCGCTATGATTTTATCAAGCTTCTGATAAATGTCCATTGAATTTAAATCCGAGAACATCCTTCACTCACCATCGATCTTTATTACTAACTTTGATAACATACTTGACAAGTTTCAAGATGGTTATCTTTAACATCTAACAACTAACTTTAATTTCCGCACTTTATTATACCGCTCTTTATATTTCTCGCTTTATCGCTTTATTTTATCATTTCATCATATTTACATTCTGCTATTTTCTCTTTGTCCATTTGGACATTTATATTCCGCTATTTTTTTCTTTGTCCATTTGGACACTATGTTTATGTTTCCGCTATTTTCTTTTTGTCCACTTGGACCATACTTTACTTTTATGCTAAAACACTAATAAATAACAAAAATCTAAAAAACGTTTAAGGCTCTCTTTCAGACTATTGGTTACTATCCCTAGCATTTTGGAGATTCGGACTTATGGACCTAGTACCTCAGGACCCTTATTCTATTGTTACTCTGCTGTTATTCTGTCCGTCTGGCATTGGATTGTTGTCTGTTTGTATGTGCAGGTATTTCCTTGAAAGCCCTTGATGGTTAATTCCAAGGCATTGATATAAGGATTTTACCCGAAAACAGCCGTTACTCTGCCCGATTTTCGTCAGAATTTTAATGTGTTTAATACAAACTGGTGCTAAAATAATAAGTTCATCTGGATCCCCAAGTGATAATGTTTTGGTTTGGTATTGATAAGTCCAAAGGATGGGAAATCTACCTTGACTCATAATGTCAAGTGTTGGCTTCCTCTTCGGTTAGACCGTTCTTTTCCTTAGCTTTTATTTTACGCATTAGGATAGCCTCTTCATCTCCTCCCCTTCTTTAATTTTCAAAATCTTCTCCCTTTTTCTAAAACATTCTTATGTTTGCAACCTTTTCAAAACCTTTCTTTTAAAAATATCTTTTGCCCTTAGTGGCCTTTTCTTCAAAAAGTTTAGACACGACTAATTGTCAAACCGAGTGGCGATACCCCTACGATTTTGAAATTGATGGATATAATGAGATCTTTTCCGCGTGAGAGCGCTAGTGGCATACTCGTTGATTTTATCCGAGTTGGAGCCCTTCTTTCATTTGCGATGCAAAGACTCGTTTGTTCTCATGCTCAAGATCAATGGCTGAGTATTTCTCTCCGACGACGATAAAATGTTTATTCATTTTTAAAACGTCTTCCCTTTTAAAGCGGAACTACATTAGCTCTGACTTCTCCATTGCACCGAGGAGGTATGTAGGCACAAGGCTTAATGCTTTGTCGAGCTTATTTTAAAAATAAAACAAACCCTTTTTTTTAGCACACACGACACAGATTTTCAAAAAGGTTCCTGTGGAGTACCATAGATACGAGGAGTGCTTAAAACCTTCCCCTTGTATCAGCAACACTCGTACCTAAGATCTCTTCTTTTTGTTTTTAAAAAACAAACTTTGGGTTTTTTCGTTCTTTTCCCTTTTCCTTAGGAAACAATAAAGCGCGGTGGTGACTTTCACTGAAATATTGAGTCGAGTCAATCCTATGGCTTCGATCTCAGATTTTCCCCGCTACAGAAAAATAGCGACTTCACTGGGGATCCAGTTTTAAGTGTGTTAAGCCTATTTTTACTTGTCTGTGTGTTTTATTTGTATATATTGTCTGTGTTTTTCTTTTTGGTACAGAAAAACGCATTAGCTTTGTTCCACTGGTTCTCCAAAACGCACCGTTATGAACACACTCTTGAATCTTACTCCATAGTCATCAACCTCGTACTCCAAGCCGACGCTAAAGCATTACTCCAATCCCTCGCTAATCCAATTCGGTTCTCTCATTCGTTTCTTCCAATTCTAGGGTTTTCACTTCTCTACCATCATCACCATGGCAGGTACACACCTCCTCTCTCACACTTGTTCCCTTCCCAAAACCCAAAACCACTCTTTCACCAAAACCCCTCTACCTCAAAACCTTCTCTTCCCTCTCAAATCCAAACCCACCCTTCTCAGAGCAGTTCTATCTCAAAACACAACCAAAACCCCATTACAAGACACTCATTTTCACCATTGTTTCAGCAAGTCCGAAGATGGGTATCTGTATTGTGAGGGTCTTAAGGTGGACCAGATTATGGAATCTGTTGAAAAAAGACCTTTTTATTTGTATTCTAAACCCCAAATTACTAGAAATGTTGAAGCTTATAAGACTGCATTGGAAGGGTTAACGTCTATTATTGGTTATGCTATTAAGGCCAATAACAATTACAAGATTTTGGAGCATTTGAACAACTTGGGTTGTGGTGCTGTGCTTGTTAGTGGAAATGAGCTTAAACTCGCTCTTCGTGCTGGATTTGATCCCACAAGGTTTAAGCTTTTCATATACATGATATTGAATGGATTCGGTTTTGATGTTCGGTTCGGTTGTACTTTTCTGTTGTTGAAAGTTTATGAGGTTTTGTGTGTAATTTTTGGTTACTACATTAATGGATAGGTGTATCTTTAATGGAAATGGGAAAATCTTGGAGGATTTGGTCTTGGCTGCTGAAGCAGGCGTGTTTGTCAACATTGACAGTGAGTTTGACTTGGAAAACATTGTGGCAGCTGCAAGAATTGCTGGAAAGAGGGTGAATGTTTTACTTCGGATTAATCCGGATGTTGATCCACAGGTATATTAATTATTAGTTTATTTACCGGGTTGTAGAGTTTGATTCACACACTTGTGGTAAATTGGAGACAAGATGTTATTTTCTTATCATTTGTTGGTAAATTGGTAATAATTAGCAATTACTGTTTAAACAGACACAGGGATGCTTACAAAGGACAAATTAAATGTTAGGTTTTAAAGAAATACAGTAGTTTTATAGCCAATGCTGTTGTTTTTAGGTCCATCCTTATGTTGCCACTGGGAATAAGAACTCTAAATTTGGCATTAGAAATGAGAAGCTGCAGTGGTTTTTAGATGCTGTCAAGGAGCACCCTTCTGAAGTAAAGCTTGTAGGGGCCCACTGTCACCTTGGATCAACCATTACCAAGGTTATACAAAAAAAATCTTTGTTTGTCTGCCTCATTTTGTGCTTTAGTACTCTTGGATACACTTTTCTGCAATCTATGTTTTCTTCTCTTATTATTATTCATTATTTTTTCTTTATTGCTTCAGAACATACTTTTCTTCTTTTATTTATGCTTTGTTAGGTCATTTTGAACTGCTGTCGTTGATTCTTTATCTTTATCTAAATATGAATGTTGAAGTGGTTGTTGCTTGCTATTTTCCCTCCTTTCCAGGTAGATATTTTCAGGGATGCAGCCGCTATTATGGTCAACTACATTGACGAAATCCGAGCTCAGGGTTTTGAAGTTGATTATTTAAATATTGGTGGTGGACTTGGGATAGATTATTATCATGCCGGTGCTGTCCTTCCTAAGCCCAGAGATTTAATCGATACTGTGAGGACTCTATGCATATAACTCACTTCATCTTTTCATATAATATGTGATTTAGGTCATAATTCTTTTCTAGAATAAGGAATAAAATCATGTCGTATACAAATTATTAATTTTTTTCCATTAATGAGAGACACAATTATGCAAAGGATAAAATCATGCCATACACAAATTATTAGATGTCTGTTGCCAAATGTGATCCTGTAGTTGTCTGCGTTGAACAGGACATAAGTTTTTATGTATCTTATACTCCCTGTTCTTATTTAATCGTATTCACACTAACCCTCCTAATTGAATTTATTAATTTTTTTCGGTTGGAGTAGGTGCGGGAGCTTGTTCTTTCCCGTGGTCTTAAGCTCATCATTGAACCGGGGAGATCACTTATAGCAAATACCTGTTGCTTGGTTAACCGGGTGACAGGTGTCAAAACCAATGGCTCTAAAAACTTTATTGTGATTGACGGAAGTATGGCTGAACTTATCCGCCCAAGTCTTTATGACGCTTATCAGGTATTTGTTTAAGTACCTGTTATTCTCTTTTAGCTTATCTTATAAATCATTGATATTAATGAATGTTTAATGTCATATTGTTTTTAATGCAGCATATAGAACTGGTTTCCCCTGCCCCAGCAAATGCCGAGATAGCTACTTTTGACGTGGTCGGCCCTGTTTGTGAGTCTGCCGATTTCTTAGGAAAAGGAAGAGAACTTCCAACTCCTGCCAAGGTACTATAATGTATTGATATGTATTAAATAGTTGCATAAATATTTTATTTACATTACTATGATGATGATGACAATAATCTCAACTTGTTTGAAGTTTGACTATCTAATCTGAGTTTCTTGCAGGGTACTGGTCTGGTTGTTCATGATGCTGGTGCTTATTGCATGAGTATGGCATCTACTTACAATCTAAAGATGCGTCCTCCGGAGTATTGGGTAAGGACCAATCTTTCTTCATTTGCTAATGTAGTTAGCCATGCTTTTGAATAGTACAAGAAATTGGTTTTGGGACAAAGAAACACATTTCAATAATTGTTAATGAAAACTAATGAATTGTTAGGTAAACGATTATAGAAGAGATCCTTTTAATAGCTTTTCTCAGGTTTTGAGTAAAAGAAACAAAAAAAAAGCTTGTTACACTTAATACCTGGAAATTGTAATATTGATTGCTATATTATTTGTTTGCAGTTGTATGATAAGAATTACACCTTTGCATGAAAAAACACTTTCAACTCCATCTATGATTTGTCTTGAAAAATGATATCTTTTGTAAAATATTTCAGGTTGAAGATGATGGATCATTGAGCAAAATCAGACACGGTGAAACATTCGAAGACCATATCCGGTTCTTTGAGGGGCTTTAAACTGATTTAAACCATATCCGGTTCTTTGAGGGGCTTTAACTGATTTAAATTATCCGAGGCTTGTGAGGTTAGGATCTTTCCTTGTTCAAGAATGTGGTCTTTTGGTTTTGATTCTAATGTACACTCTTGAACAAGAATGTGGTCTTTTGGTTTTGATCATCATAGTCCACCATTGGTCATTGCACCCAGTTACTCGCACCGATGACTATCACTTGGATTATCACTAATTATCATCCATATCACCACCAAGAACCACTTTAACCACACTTGATTGTTGAAATAACAATTTGAAAACAACACTTTTTAATTTGATTTTGATAATAATACAATATAAGAGAATAATTTTATAATCTAATGTTTGTTACATGTGTATGTGTAGAAAGCTTTTAAATGGATTCATTGTAATCTATCATCTAAAAAGATTAGGAACTTTCTTTACCCACCTTCCTATTTTCTTGGCCACCCCTGGTGAAATCTCTAAAATACTCCCTGTTTCGGAAATGCATTTCCGAAGTCACTTATTTTATGAGAAAAATGTGGTTTCGGAAATGTACTTCCGAAAACGTGTTTTTTTGATGAAAAACATTGATTTCGGAAATGTAAATCCGAAATAGTTTTTTTTCCAGAAAATAGGTGAATTCGGAAGTGCATCTCCGAATTCACCCCCCCTTTGAAGAATTCGAAAATGCACTTCCGAAATAAGGTCTGATTACAGAAGAAAAATAACAAACAACAACGATTCGATTTATTTAACGGATGAAGATTACATCGATCACATTACATAAGATTAAAGTTACATATTGTTAAACACGGGTAGGTGAGGATGAGTCAACATTTTGATAACGTCGGCCCCCGATCTTTGAAGTTTCGCATCCAACACGATCAGATCCTTCGAAGAAAACCGGTCGAAAGTTGTCCACAAAACCGCTAAATCTTCGTCGTTCTTGACCTCGAATGGTTTGAACTCAACGTCTCCGTCGTCGTTAAGCGATGGTGAGCGGTACTCAAGCTTGACAACCTTCCGATTTTCTGTATATTGCAATAGCGTGTTGAGCGACGTTATCAAGTCCGCAAACGGCGTGTCGCGCGGGAAGCGGAATTGGAACGGCATCGGGTAGCCACTGGTGAAGTAGATGAGTGCTAGGTGGGGGTTAGGTTTGTGTCATTTGTGTTTTGTGGTGTGAAGATGATGAAGAAGAGTGTGTTGTATTTATAGACTTATTGGAGTAATAATGGCCCAACAAACCTTATCCTGCATTCAGTGGAAGTTTCGGAAATGAACTTCCGAAATTGGTCTAAAAACATGTATAATTCGAAAATGAACTTCCGAATTATGCAGAAACAGAGGTGAATTTCAAATTTTAAGACTTGCATTCTGTTTTGGGTTAACAATACCAAATGCATACAAAATAGGCATAAAAATGGCAATGACAACATAAAACATACTTATATTATATATGTATTGAATCAGTCCGATTTTACATGGTAAACGACAATACATACAAAAAGGACACGCACCGGTTATTATAAACAAAAAACGGCCCGGTAAAAACTAAAATTCGCCGAACCAATCAGTGGCGCTTAAATCTAAAATCGGTATGTTCTTCGATCGCTCTCTATTTTCCTCACGCTCTTGGCTCATCATTTCTTCAAACTCCGCCATTCTTGAAACAAAAGGATCCAGCGGGTCAAAATCATTTTCTTTCGGCGGGTCAAAATCATCAAAACGGAGCTTCTTCCAATGGTCGATTACCTCATCCATGCGTATCGGTGAATTCAACTTCATTTTTTTAGAAAGCATACAAGCACATGGAAGGCCGTATGTCTTTCTAATTGTGCACCCGCATTTAGAACTATCCGGACCCATTGTCTCTGCCCGCTTCGCTTCATGAAACATAAAATTCAAGCCCAAACGGGATATGTTGTAAATCAATTGCGAGAATAGATTTTGGCCCTTAAACCGGTGTTCCATAACCGTCTTGCTCCGACCGAAAGATGTTTGAATTTCATTGTATTGATTTTCGAGCATTTGGTTCACGGTGTCCCATCCCCAACACAAATCTCCCTTGCTATCACCCAACCATCTATTCAACACCGCATGTGCGAATTCAACTCGGTTAGTCGTAGTGCAACCAAGATGTCTTACTCGATCCGTCCAAGCACAAACAACTTTTTCCTTTACTTTGTCAAGGATAGTGGATTCGACATAATGACAAAAAGTCTTAATGGAAACGCACAAAGACCTAAAGTGTACCAATTTCTCGGTATACAACTCTTCGAAGTGTGCATCTAAAATCTCCCTCCATGCGGCCATAATCCTATCCACCACAACACCGACTTTGATAACTTTACCGTTTTTATCCGGCCTATCTTTTGTGCCAACCGCGGGTTTGAGCTTACTTCTCACGTTGCACGTTATGTGATACCAGCAAAGTAATGCGGTCGATATCGGGAAGACGGTATCGACCGCATTCATCAAAGCATTGTCCCGGTCGGTAAAAATGACATTTGGCATAACCTTTTGATCAACCAACAAAGACTTGCATATTCCCAAAGCCCTTGTAAAGTTATCTTCTTTTTCACATTCCAAAAAAGCAAATCCAACCGAATATGTCTTGTCCGTCGAGGTCACACCGACAATCTCTAGAAGAGGAAGCCTATACTTGTTGGTCTTGTACGTCGAATCCATCACAAGAACGGTTGGAAATGTGTTGAACAATTTGATACTTTCGGGATGAGTCCAAAAAATGTCACGCACCCTAACTTTGTCCTCGGACGTTCGGATGCTTGACACGTATTGGTTATCGCTTAATAGTTTCAAAAGTTGTTGCATTTCCGACCGAGGGCCCATTTTCAAGACTTTAAGATTGTGTCGTTCATTGTAAACTTGCTTGATATTTGAAACACTATCCGGTTTTTTCGCTTCAAATCGACAAGTATGTTTCTCGAAGCCACTTTGACTATCGATAAATCCGAAATAACATTCTTCTCTTCGCGGGACAAACGACACGCCATTGGATGCCCGTGTAACTTGGCATCCAAGGCATGATTATGAATTCCACAAATGACGTTTAAACGCCACAAATCATCAACCCTCCGAGTCACGCGCAACTTAAACGGACACCCACACTTTCTCGATCCCGTGTCTTCGTGTTTTAACACCCGGTTTGTTGGTGCATAACTCCCACCCATCTCGCAATTCAAAACGACAAAAGCTTTCCGTCTACTATTTCCATTGTCGGACCTTAAAGTAACAATGCCAAATCCAAGTTTACTAGCTTCACTACGAACCCAATCAAGCGATTGTTCACGACAAGCGAAGCTCCGATCAGTTGTAAAATGCCGTCGTACATCTATCGATCGATCATGGATTTAACGTCGCTAACCGGATCGTTATTAACATTGACATCTTCCGGAACTACTACTTCATCGTCGATAATGTTGTCCGGATGCACCATACCTAACATATGCAAAAATTAGCAAAATTGACCAAAACTGTTTTTTTTACTGCCAGGGATGATTTCGGAAGTACATTTCCGAAATTTGTTAGGTAACTTAATTCAGAAATGCACTTCCGAACCATCGCAGTTTCCATAACAGATTTCATCAATCAATGTAGTGAAATAGGGAATGAAATGAGAGATGTTTACCTCAAATTGTAGCTTTCCATGCTCTCTTTAACGTGATCAACGGTTTGAAACTTGATTTTGAGACGAAAAATAGTTTGATTTTGATGGAAGTTTTGGAGAGAGTTTGGGTTTGTTTTGGAGAAATGATGAAATAGTGAAGGAGGGAAAATGGTATATGAACACTTTTTTTCGGAAATGAACTTCCGAAATAATACCTGACTGTAAAAAACAACGTATTTTTTGAATTTTCATGCATTTCGGAAATGCATCTCTGAAAACACCAATTTTTTGGTGTTTTCGGAGATGCATTTCCAAAGTCTGAAAAAATCTATAAAAAAAAATTACTTCAGAGATGCATCTCCAAAGCAGGGGTAAGTTAGGGTTTTCGCTGGGGGTGACCCCCATAAGGAGGTGGATAAAGAAATTTTTAAAGAATAAGGATGCTCTACAAATGATCCTCGAGTGTATTTCCTTTTTGGCTGGGCCATTAGAAAAGGAGAAATGGCAGGCCCACTATTTATCACTTGTAACCCTGATCCAACCAACAAGCTAACTGAGTCTGGTTTATTGCAAGTATAATATGTATTTTATTTTAGTTTTAATATTGTAAAATTAGTGTTTATTAAATATCATTCCCTAACAATTTAAATTTATCTTATCATTTATTAGAAAAATAGATTATATAGTGTCGAGTTCGCAACAATGTTAATTTCTTTTGAGAGAGAGCTTTGGTGTCCATTCTAGTACTTCCCAACTCAAATTTATAAAAAAGAACATGGTCTTGGTAAAGGTTAATCTAGGTTCAAACAACATGGTCTTTAACCCGTATCTATCAATGTGGCTCCTTCGCAGACGAGGTTGAGTAATTCTTGGTAAGGGTTGGTCTAGGTTTCGACAACATGGTATTTTTTGTTCTTTCATATAAATTATGTTATGTTTTTTTGGTGTTTGGATTCCAAAGCAGGGGTGGTCCTGAGCATGGGCTCGTAGGACGGGAGCCCAAGGTTCCACAAATTTAGGGACACCAAATGTTTTTACCCATATATATATATATATATATATATATATATATATATATATATATATATATATATATATATATATATATATATATATATATATATATAGGGAGCGTATCCGGTGAGAACTAATATTTATGTGAGAAACGAGAACTATTAATATAAATCGTTGGATTTCATTAACGTTTAAGATTTAAAATTTTTAATATGAAGATCACCTCATTGAATTTTATCTGTTATGCTCAATATTTAAACTTTTCATATGAAGAGATTTTTTACTTAAAATAATTCTACTTGATGAATTAATCATTATTAAAATGATTTTTTAAAAATATATTTAATTTTAGAATATAAATATAAAATATAGTTCAAATATATTTAGTATTTTTATTTGAAATTAAAATTATCTAAAACTATAGATAATTTTCAAGACTAAAAACATAATCCCAAAATGATTTTTGAAAAATAAAATTAATTTAAAAATAATCATAAACATAAATTGTATACTCATCTTACTAGTATTAAAATTATTTTTAAATAAATATGTTATAAATTTCTTTAAAAATCTTAACTCTTAAAATCTAGTTAAATAAAAAATTTATTTTAAGGTTATATCTTGCGTATTATAAAACTATATTTTTATAATTTATATTGCTAAATTAATTGTTGTAGACTTATTTTGAAAACCGAACAAGCCTCTGAATGTTTTAATAACAATTTAATCATCATAGCAAAATTTATTAAAATTTCTTTTACAACATTCACTTAGCTCATTCCTGAAATTATTCCAAAAGAAAAATTCTGAAAAATAAAATTAGTTTTAAAATAATCAAAAACATAAATTGTTTACTCATCTTAGTAGTATTTAAATTATTTTTAAACAAAACTATGTCATAAATTTATTTAAAAATATTAACTCTTTAAAATTAGTTAAAATTATATATTGCATATTATAGAATTTTACTTTAATAATTTATTTTGATAAATTAATTTTTGTAAATATACTTTAAAACCAAACAAGTCTTCCAATATTTAATAACAATTTAATTATCGTAATAAAATTTACTAAAAAAAAATCTTACACTAATGACATATCTCATTCCTTAAATTATAATTTTTTTTAATTTCTTACTTCATAATATTTAGTAAATTTTATACGATGATTAAATTGGTATTAAAACATTGGGAGGTTTGTTTCATTTTCAAAGTAAGTCTACAACAATTAACTTATCAAAATAAATTATAAAAATATAATTTTATAATATGCTAGATTCAGCTTTAAAATAGTTTTTTTAATTTAATTAATTTTTAAAAGTTAAGATTTTTAAAGAAATTTATGACATATTTATTTAAAAATAATTTTAATACTAGTAAGATGAGTATACAATTTATGTTTATGATTATTTTAGAATTTATTTTATTTATTAAAAAATTATTTTTGGATTATGTTTTTAGTCTTGAAAAATATTTATAGTTTTAGATAATTTTAATTTCAAATAAAAATACTAAATATATTTGAACTATATTTTATATTTATTTCCTAAAATTAAGTATATTTATAAAAATTATTTTAATAATGATTAATTCATTAAGTAGAATTATTTTCAGTAAGAATCTCTTTGTATGGAAAGTTTAAATATTGAGCATAACAGATAAAATTCAGTGAGGTGATCTTCATATTAAAAATTTTAAATCTTAAACGTTAATGAAATCTAACGATTGATATTAATAGTTCTCGTTTCTCACATAAATATTAGTTCTCACCGGATACGCTCCCTATATATATATATATATATATATATATATATATATATATATATATATATATATATATATATATATATATATATATATATATATATATATATATATATATATATATATATATATATATATATATATATATATATATATATATATATATATATATATACAGGGGTGGCCCTGAGCACGGGCTCGCGGGGCGGGAGCCCAGGGCCCCATAATTTTAGGGGCACCAAAAAATTTTTTTTTACCCCTATATATATTAAAAGAAATTTTTTTAATATAAAAATACTTGTTAGAATTTTATTTTTGAAAAATACTGACTATTAAAATTATAGGGACACTACAAAGTCAAAAGTAATAAAAGAATGTAATTTCCCGTAAATAAAATATAGAATAGAATAAAATTAATTAATTCTCTTAAAATAAAATCAATTAATATTATATATCTATAATTTTAGCGACTAAAGAGTTTAGTTGAGACACTGAAATTAAAATAATGATATAGATAATTTTTTATAATATTGATAATGTTATTTGATAGGTTAAAAATCTTCTAACCATGCCAATTTTGGATTCAAGCTGTATTAATAAATTTTGAAAAACTTTTATTAAATATTTTTTAGGGAAATTAAGTGAGATAAGTAATATATGCTAACGTATTAATTCAAACTGCTAACATATTTATACTGTATTTATACTATTTTTTTTAGTGTTACAACGTATTTATACTGTATTTTCTCATTCGACAAAACGTTGGAAAATTCTCAGAGACAATGTGAAAGGTTTAACTATTAAACCATTGTCACAAACACGTTGGGAAAGTCATGTGAATAGTGTATATGCAATTAAATCTCAAACTTCATATGTAAGAGAAGCACTACTTCAACTAGCTGAACAAGATAACGATCCCAAAATTAAGAGTGAATTCGAATCTTTAGCAACTCATGAAATTGAAAACTTTGAATATTTAGTAGCTATGATTATTTAGTTTGAATTGTTAACGGCTGTTAATGAAATTAGCAAAAGCTTGTAAAAAAAAGATGTGGCTATAAAACTAGTAAAAAGTTTGATCAAGTATTTGAAAAAATATAGAGAATTTGAATTTGTAAATGCTAAGGCTAGTGCTGAAAAGATTGGGAATGAAACGGAGATTGAAAGTGTTTTTATTCAAAAACGTAAAATTAGTAGAAAACAACACTATGATGAAAATTCATCTCAACCCACACAACTGAATCTTAAGTCTGCTGAAGAGTCTTTCCAGAATCACTATTTCTTATATATTGTAGATCAAACAATTGGCTCTCTTGAGTCTGCTGATAGAAGATTTTATCTAATTATTTCTTTTATTCTTATGTATTTATTATTAAAAAAATTTGGGGCACCACTTTTTTGATTCGCCCAGGGCACCCAAATTCAAAGGACCGGCCCTATATATATATATATATATATATATATATATATATATATATATATATATATATATATATATATATATATATATATATATATATATATATATATATATATATATATATATATATATATATATATATATTAAAAGAAAATTTTCTATTATAAAAAAAATTGTTCGAATTTAAAAAAAAATACTTACTGACAAAATTATAGGGGCACTAAAAAGTCAAAATTAATAAAAGAATGTAATTTCCCATAAATAAAATATAGAAAAAATAGAATAAAATCAATTCATTCTCCTAAAATAAAATCAATTAATATATCCATAATTTTAACAACTAAATAATTTAATTGAGCCATTAAAATTAAAATAATGATGTAGAGAATATTTTATATTATTGATAATGTTATTTGACCGTGTCAAATTTGAATTAAGTTGTTGATCTTGATGGTGAAATTTTGTTTGAAGAATTGAAAGTTATTAGACAAGTTAAAATCAAACTATATGATATTGAGTTCTTTAATGACTTTTAATTGTTTTTCTAATGCACGCATAGCTTGAAGAAGTTTTTCTAAATCAAAATTATTAAAATATTATTTGAGATCTATCATGTCACAAGATATATTAAATAGTCTTGCGTTGATTTCAATTGAAAATAATTTTTTGAAGCACCTTGATTATGACCAAATTATTAATGATTTTGCAACAATTAATGATCAATTTTTTTATAGAAAAAAAAATGAATCAAGAAGAAGAAAGAATAAATCTCTTTATAGTGGTTTATGTTTTAATGTAGTATAAACATTGATTCAAAGATCCATACTTATATTTTTTTTTGTACAATGTCTAATGAAAATGTGTTTTTTATTCAATTATTTCTTTTATCCTTATGTATTTATTGTTAAAAGAAATTATAAGAACACCACTTTTTTAATTTGCGTATTTATTGTTAAAAAAAATTATAAAAACACAACTTTTTTAATTTGCACAAGACACCCAAATTCAAAGACCGACTCTGATCCGAAGATGGTTGGTTTGGCCGATTCTGGGTCTTTTGTTTGAAACCCTCACTTAGGGTTTTGTTGGAAGAAACACAATATGAGTGGCTTCTTCTCATCTCCATGTTTTTGGGCTTTTTGTTTACGATTAATTTTGGTTCATGAGTATTGCAAATCATGATTGACTCACAATCTCCAAGAATACTCAACATAGAAAAAAAAAAATAGTAACCATTAAACATTTGGGAAAAGGTAAATATGCAATGGAAGCATTTCTTTTTGTCTAGAGCAATAGAAGTATTTTATTAATTGATTTATTAGCTAACAATTCACCTAGTGAATATTCCATAGTTATAATAACATTTTAACGACAACAATGACAATGACAAACTTTGTCTTTGGTACAGATTCCTTTTGCCGTAAATGATGGACAATTAATCATGCAAAATTCTTGGCAAAAGAAACCCCTCCAATCACAATAGTCAGGTTCATCAAACTCACACCTTTTTATTATTTTTGCCTCAAGCATTGGCACATGATTTCCTGCACAAATCAAATTCATACTATAGTTAATTTAATAAACAAGAAATTTGTGAAATATCACCAACAAATAAATAAATCATAACTCATACCAAAAGCAAATGAGAAAATAAGCAAGATAATCAAGAGGTTTTTCATATCTATGATTTTGAGGAAAAAAATTTCAACTTCTAATGGTGATATTTCACTAGTTAGCTGGGTATATATATAATGTGAATCTCTTAAAAATTGTTCAAATGTGTGTGCGTTACTTTTATGCAAAAGTAAGAAAAAGTATAAAAAAAGATGAGTCAAGAAAAACTGATATATTAAATAATTAAGTTAATGAATAAAAACAAAATTAAAATAATGATACATAATGAATAAAAATATTTATATAGATAAATGATGAGGGAAAAAAGCAAAAAGTAAAATAAAATAATGAATGAATATAAAAATTATGATTAAATAAAAAATGTTCAAAAAAAAAAGGTAAATACTTTGCATAAAACCCAATTTCTCAAATAAATAATATAAACAAAGGAAATTTAATAAATATAAAGTCAAAAGAGTAATAAATAATATTTAATTATAATTTTAATACTTTTATTTTAGTTGATTAATGAAGCTAGTCTCACAATTTTAAATTCAAACAATTGTGACTCTTCTCACATTTTTCACTAATATTTATTATGCATTTATTTTAAAATGACATATCATTTATTGAAATGCGATAAATAATTATAATTTTTTTTATAAAATGTAAGATAAAAATATATGTAACACATCAATAAAATATTTTCACATTATCTATTTTCTGATAAAAAATATATAAAAAATAAAAAATGTGTGAATATAAAATAAGGAGAATAGTTCCGATAATGAAGTAAAATATGATATTATATTTTTTAAAATTAATCAAAGTTTTTATTGATTAAAAAATGATATCAAATCTCAACTATTCTATAGACGACGACAATAATAATAATAATAATAATAATAATAATAATAATAAATTTATATAAAAAATGAATGAAACATTTACATAGGATGAATAGATAAAATATTGAATGAGTACAAAAATAATAATAAAATGAAAAAATCTATAAAAAAAAAAAGGAAAAATATTCGGAGAAACCAAATTTTTAGAAAAAAAATATTTGAAAAAATAAATAACAAAATAAAATTCATAACTATACAATTAAGAATATAATAAATTATATAAAATATATTGAAAAAAGAGTTATATAGATAGATAGTCTAAATTGTGCAATTTTAATTTTCGTAACTTATTTGACTAGATTTTTTTGTGTAAGCAAGATATAATAAAAAAGAGAACTAAGGGTTCTCAAAACCTGTTATACAAGAGTACGAGATAAAATTCGACAAAAGAAATTACAGACCAATTGAACCTACGATAGAAAAAACAACGGTTCCTTACAAAAATCGTAGAAATTGCAATTGGGATGAGTAATCTCCCCCATGAAAGACCATCTCCACACCAACGCCTTAATAAACCAAATCGTATTAAGAACGCTCCAAGAATCTTTCCGAAAAATAATACTGTTTCTAACAATCCAAATGCTCCACGTTATAGCCAACCAAATACAACTAAGTCTCCCCTCCTTCATTTTCATGTTTTTACAAAAATTGTACCAAAGCATGAAACTCCCCATTGGGTCTTCCTCCGTTACATCCGACATACCAATCCACTCCGCTATATCCCTCCAAATTAACTTAACAACATAACACTTGAAAAAAAGATGTTCCAAAGTTTCGTGAGCGGAATTGCAAAAAGCACACTTAACCGAATCATCCAAAAAAATCATACCTCTAATCTTCAAAAGGTCCTTTGTTGGTAACTTGTTGATTAAAAGTCTCCAACCGAACGCTTTAGTCTTGAACGGAACTTGCATCCTCCACACAAGCTTTAAAGCTTCATCGTGCAAATTGTTCGGACCAAAAGGATGCCAAAAACCAGCATAGAAATTATAACATGATTTAACAGAAAATCCTGCATCATTACCTAACTCCCAAACGACAGAATCTTGCCCCGACTGGCTGCAACTGGCAGCAGCAGTATGCACTTTCAGCTGCTGCAAAATAGTAGCCGAAACAGCCCCGGATAGCAAGGAATTAGCAGCAGCATCCGGCAGCGTCGGCGGGATAGCAAACAGCGACGAAACATCAAGCGGAGCAGAGCTTCCAGCCACTGAATCGGTGATTCCAAAATTCCCCTAATGCCATAAACCATCTCTCCACCCTCCCATACAAGCAACCGAAACATTCTTTAGAAGAGACACCTCATAGAGCGAGGGAAAAGCGTCTTTTAAAGATGAATCAAGAAGCCATTTAGAATGCCAAAAGGAGGTATTAAATCCATTACTTCCCTAAAGATAAAATATCTTTCCACCATATAGATTGAGAAGAGCTATTCGGAACAAAGTCTCCACCAATGGTAATTTGCAAACAAATGTCACCATACCTAGCACACAAGAGATTGTACCAAATAGAGTCCGATCCTTGAAGGATCCTTCATCTCCATTTGTCGAGGAGAGCAAAATTAAAATCATCAATCTTTTTAACACCTAATCCTCCCTTTTCAATTGGTAAGCAAATATCACTCCACCCCACTCAATGGATCTTTCTTCCCTCCTCCGACCCTCCCCACAAAAAACTACTTTGGAGTTTGGAAATCTCTTTAAAAATATTCACCGGTGTCATACCCCAAAATTTGCCCACCGTATTTTTATACTCAAGCTCATTCGAACATCAGAAGCTCAAGATTTGACTAACTGTACACTCTCCTAAACAACAACCCTCAAACTAGGGTTTTGGTCTTTTCAAAGAAAAATCAGGTTCTGACACCTCAAGTGGATCTCGGGGTCTCTCACATATCTTATAATATCCTCATGACAAGTTTCAAGCTTTGATTCCTAAGAATGTTCAGTCAACTGCTCAAACGATCAATAGTCGACCTAAAAGTCAAACCATGATCAAACCACAGTCAAAACTTTTGATTTTTTTGTCAACATCCTCATTATGAAGTATAATTCATCATTTGATCAAGGACTGATCATGATTCATCAAGAAAAGCTCCAAAATCAACAAAACCTAAAGTTTCTAAATTAGGGTTTTCATAGGAGAAAGTCAACTAAACTTTGACCAGCCATAAATTTCACATGGAACATCAGAAATTTTCCATCCAAAGCTCATTTGGAAGGAAATTGAATTCTCTACAACTTTGTGTCTCACATGCCAAGGCCAGAAATGCACCATTTGGGAGATATGAGCCAAAACATTACAGGTCCTTCTAAAGGATCGCAAAAAGTCATTTTTTCTCAAAGACCATAACTCGGACATGGTAGACTCAATTGAGATGAAACCCAAAGAAGCCTTCAGAGGACTCTTTGAGCTTTCCAAAAAGTCCTAGAACATCTTCATGTGACAAATATTGAATGAGTTATGGCTTGCGCAAGTGGGGCGATTTTTGAGAAATGCACATGAAGAACTTTGAGTTTTTTAAACCAATGGGCCTAAGACATGGATTCCAAACACATCCATGGGCTTCATATTCACTCATAAACTAATTATTTTCTTTTTATAGTATTTATTTTATTTATTTGAATTTTAATTCATTTAAATATTAATAAAATACATAAATATGAAATAATTAAATTTTAAATCAAGGTTTTGATTTTACAATCAAATTCAATCATCAAAATACTCCTCATTTAAAGGAAAATTCGTGGTAAACAAGAAGGGAAGAATTGAATCAAGATTCTATGCAAAAATAGAAAAGAATTATATAATTTTTATCAAAATTTCTTTCTCCAAAGTTGCATAAGGATCCAAGCCCAAGGTTTCAACCTAATCCACTCCTCATATATATACAAAAAACCTGCAAGCAAGAGAAAGACCCTAACGAAAATCCTTGCCACATAACAATCTCCAAAACTCGCAAAAACATCAAGAAGAGTGACTTTCGAGTTCTTTCATTACAGCCTTTTTCAAGAGCAAGAAATCATCCAATTATCTTCTCAAGGTGGTATAAAGTAAGGTTGAATCGTTTTTGAAGTCCTTTAACGTGACTAACGTGCGCACCATGTTCATGTTTTCATTCATGCATTCTTAAATTTTGTTTATCATGTTTCGATATATTTCCATTTAATCTAATGCTTTCTATGAGCTTCTGGAATTGTTTGAGACAGTTTAGAACCGGTGGGACGAGGATTTAACACCGGCAAGGAGGACCACCATTGTTAGGGTTCCGATTTGCTTTCCTTCGAACCTCATTATACGAGCGTTTTTAGCCAAAACGGATGTGAAAATCAGACTCAGGATGATCGATTTACGTGACATGGGTACTCTTTGGTTTTTGTTAACGTGTTGCATGAGTTATTTGGTTTTTTTAGATTTTGCTACCAAGAATTACAGAAACCGCAGCCAAATCGCAGCAAGTATGGAGGTAAATTCGTTGCAAATATTGAAGTCTGAAGGTTGAAGATGATGAGATAGGGTTGAGACTTGCTGACTTCACGTGTCACCGCGTGATTCGTTGGTCAACCATTGGAGAACTCTCTCTCCGTTTCCTAGTGGACCGCGCTCAGGTTTGTGGGTCCCGGGTCTGACTTATTCAAACTTTTTCCAATTAGTTTCATGTATTATATTTATTGTATTTGTTTCAATTACCAACAACTAACAAACGCAGTGCAGCTGGCAGAAGTCATCTTAAATTAATATCATAGACCTGGGTTCGAACCAGGCATGAGACCTTATTTTTTCAAACGAATAATTCACTGATTGCATGTCTAATCCTAAGCTGCGCACACGCTGGACCGTCGTTCTCAACCACAGGATCTTCACGAGATCAGATCCTACGCCCCTAGAAGTGCATGACTACCATAGGGTCTCAGGAGCAGCCACACTTGATCACCAGCTAAGCCCTTGTTTCTATTTATTTTATCTTATTTTTATTGTACAATTCTTTTTTACATCCTTCATTTATTTATTTATTTATTATCATATTTTTTGTTTATTTAGACTCATAACATAAAATTACATAATAATTTTATAATTCATTTTTAATCGAAAATCCGACTTTTTACAAATTTATCAATAATTGTCTTTTAAACAATAAAAATTATCATTTTTTGCATGTGCTTTTAATCGATTATTTTTATGGTTTGTTAACCTCGATTTATTTATAAACCCTAGAATCCTCAGGTAGGTGTTATCCACTAACGTTTTTTTTTAGCCTTATAAACCTTTTGGGTCACAATAAGTTTTCTTAAATAAACCTTTTTAGGTTCAGGGTTTGTAAACCTTTTTAGGGTTTGTAGAACATTCATACACTGAAATTCTTCCCTCTTATGCAAATTTTCAGGGCTACCTCAAGATTTTCCGACTACGCGCCGTGGCAATCAAAAAGCTAAGTTCTGATCCCTTTTTTTATTATTTAAATTATTTTACCTTTTTAATTTTTGCCTTATGGCTTAAATTATGATTGGTTTCGTCTGGTAATGAATTCCTCCTACACTCACTGTTCCACTGTCCTTTTTCATTTAATTCTCAGATGATCAGGGTCAGTCGAAGGTTCGAGGAAAATCAAGGCTGAAGACTGCCATTTAATTTTATGTTTTAATTTCCCCCATTCCCGCATGTGTTTATTGTAATAGCGTAGGGTTTTTATCTTTCCGCCTTTAATTTCCTGTAATTTTAAACTGCGTGGTTAGTAATCTTAGGGAGTGCAAGCCTTTAACAGAAGTAGATAACTAACTATAAGATAAATATCTGAATTAACCACCTGATTGATGCACACACTCACCTTTAGGGTAACCTCTTCTGTTGCCTTGTTGCCTGTTGCCTCTAATTGTAAAAATAGTCAAGTCCCTCGATTCCGAGGATACCTCAAGCAAGGTTGCCTTAAAGAATAAAAATCATCTAGTCCCTCGATGTTGCCTCGGAAGAATAAGATGATTGTCCCATTGCTAAGGTATCCTCGCATGTTGCCTAAAAAGATTAATGACTATTATATCCTTCCCTTAGACTACCTGCCCTCTTTATGGCATGGGACAGTCTTATGGCGAACGATTACTCGATGACCCTTCTACATCCAATTGAAAGACTTCCTGCCCTTTCATGGTATGGATAGATCCTTTCACCCGAAAGACTTAAAGAACAAGAAAGACAACTTAGGGTAGGTAGTTCTTAATTGCTTGCTCTATTCGAATTCAAACTAAAAACTTTTTTCTACTTCTTTTCAAAGAATCTTTTCAAAAGGCTACGCTTATTTACAAGCTAAAGTTCTTCTTCAAAAATCTTTTCAAAACAATTCAAACATTTCAAACAAAGTGAGCTAAGCAATTAAGAGCCCATGGATAACCATGGATGCAAAGGGTGCCTTACACCTTCCCTTTGCATAATTTACCCCCCGAACTCAAAATCTTTCAAAGGTCTTTCCTGTTCTTTTTGCCTTTCCTAATTGGATAAAATAAAAGTCGGTGGCGACTCATGCTTAACCGCGACATTTCGATTATAAAAAGTCAGTTCACCGTATTACAACCGGCATCCTAAAAAAGGACATGGTGAAAATGGATAGAGAACAAAGTATAGACTTGATGAGAGTAATCCTCCCTCCAAAGTTGAGAAAACGATTTTTCCAACTCAATAAACGCTTCTTGAGTTTCTCCAAAAGCGGATTCCAAGTCGAAATCCTCCTAGGATTCGAACCAACACGGATACCTAGAAAAGAAAAGACTTTTCCTTCCACCTTACAAGCCAAGAGAGAAGAAGCCGCTTCTAAAAGATTGTTAGTGACATTAATTCCTATCAATTTACTTTTGTGATAGTTTATGCCGAGTCCGGAAACTAATTCGAAAGCCTTCAAAATCGTCTTAATGGCCCACACTTGCTTCCAATTACCTTCCCCAATCAATAAAGTATCATCCGCGAATTGAAGAACGTCGACCTCGCATTTTCCATTAATGTTAAATCCTTCGTAATCTCCTATGGCAATTGCTTTCTTAACTAACGCCGTGAGCCCTTCCGCCACAATGACAAAAAGAAACGGAGAAAGAGGATCTCCTTGTCTCAAACCACGCTCCACCGTAAATTCCTTAGTCGGACTACCGTTGACAAGAACTGACATTCTACTTTGAAAAACTAAAAGTTCCATCCATCTCATCCACGTCTCCCCAAAACCCATTTCCTTTAACAAGAACCTTAGAAAATTCCAATTCACCTTGTCGTAGGCCTTCCCGAAGTCCACTTTAAAAAGAAAACAACTCCTACCTTCCTTATGAGCATAGTCTACCACTTCAGTAGCTATCAAAACACCGACGAGAAGATGTCTCCCCGGAACAAACGCGCTTTGGTTAGAAGAAATAATGGAATTCAACACACCTTTCAACCTTCCCGCCAATAATTTTGATAAAGCTTTGTACATGCACCCAATAAGACATATGGGTCTATAATCATCCAAGCTAAGCGGACTAGAAGATTTAGGTATCAAAGACAAAAAAGAAGACACCACCGCCTTTGATAAGACCCCACGGAATGAAATCCATTAAAGAACCTAATGAAATCTTCTTTGATGATGTACCATCATTTCTTTATAAAAAGAAAAGAGAAACCGTCCGGGCCCGGACTTTTAGAACCACCACAACCCTATACCGCCTCCTTGATCTCACTTTCCTCAAACGGAGCTTCAAGAAAAGATCTTTCCTCCATGCTAATGCTTCTAAAAGGAATACCTTCCAAAGAAGGCCTATTCCGATCCGTCTCCTCAAATTTACAAGCGAAGTGAGAAAAGACTTCCTCCTTGACCTCATTGACCGATTCTAACAAACCCCTAGAAGAGGTAATGGGGCCTATGTGATTATGCCTTCTCCTTTCTTTCATCGCCTTATGAAAAAAACCGCTATTAGAATCTCCTTCATTGAGCCACGTTAATCTTGACTTTTGGATGAGCATATTCTCTTTGATCCTCAAGTTCAACCAAAACCGACTTGAAGCCTCTTTCCTACCTTTGATAATATTAATCAAATCTCCTTCATCAACCACTTCTAACAAAGAGTCTCTCTTGTTCATCTCCGTCACCTCTTCTTCCACCTCTAAATCAATCCTCTCAAAAATCTCTCTATTCCACCACCTAAGTCTCTCTTTGAGAATACGAAACTTCTCCTTTAGGACAAAATCACTCCTTCCTTCTATAGCTATTTCCTTCCAAGATTTTTCAACAAAAGGAATGAACGACTTGAAAGCGAACCATTCATTGTTGATTTTAAAAGATTTCGGCCCCCAATCTTCGTTATCCTTGACAAGCCAAATAGGACAATGGTCGGAAATATCCCGCGAACAAATCCGTTGACCAACCACACCCCACTTGTTGATAATGGAATCCGCCACGAGAAACCGATCTAATCTACTCATAGAGCGCCCATCCCCACTATACCAAGTAAAGCTTATTTGACTAGATAAGCTCTGTTTGGTAAGATATGTTTTCGAGTTTATAGTTTATGTCTTATGTCTTATAAGCTCATATGATAATTTAGACCCGTTTGATAACGGTGTTTTCATCATGAGCTTATAGCTTATTTTACTAATTTACAACTTATTTTTCGGACGCTATTTTAAATAGCGGTTTAACTTATGTCTTATAGCTTATTATTTTTCTTTCTTTTTTATCCTTATTATTTTAATTAAAATTCATTTTTAACATTTATAATTTATTTTAATTTAAAATAAAATAATTATATATTAAATATCTTTTTATGTCATTTTACATTTATAAGTTAATTGAACCGCTAATTTTACCAAACACTTCAATTAACTTATAAACTATCAGTCTTAATCATCCTCTATAAGTTATAAGCCATCAGCCATCAATTGTAAACTATAAACTATTAGCTCGCTTATCAGTCAACCTCTATTTTTATCAAACAGACTCATATAATTTTTACTAAAAAATTAGTCGATGATTGTAATTTTTTTACCATAGACTTACTCGAAAACATTGTCATAAATAATATAGATCACCTAATTTTAATTTCCATTAAATATTCCTCTAAACATACGTCTTTACTTAAAAATTAATACAATATTTTACTCTTCAGTGGAGATATTCCAACTCTAAACCATCACATACCTCATAAAGGAAACAATCCAACCCCTATGATAGAAAATCTAAATTTTCAAACTTTTAATTTTGTAACTTATTACACTAAACAAACGTCATTAGTAGGAAACTATGCGTTTATTGTACTCTTTGAGTCTAAACACATAGTCGGAAATTTCAACTCTAAAGAACCATATATGTCATAAATAAACATTTCATTTGCGTGTTAGATAATTGAAATTACTTAAATTTGATTCATACAACTTATTCTAAAAAATATATGTCTTTACTAGGAAATTAGTTAATTATTATACTCTTTGGGCTAAACACCTACTCAAAAATAAATGTCGATCGAAGAAATTCTAACTCAAATAAATAAGGAAACAAATAATAGCGTAATATAGAAATATACATTACTGGAAATGTTGGGTTTGATGAAACCTGAAATTTGATCAACGAACACTTCGTCGTGGATGTAATCGTTCAAAAACATCTTTTTATACCCATTTGGAAGAGTTAAAAACTCACGAAGTAGGAATAAGTATGAGCATTATTATGGCCCCTAATCGAGCTACAAACACATATGTAATCTATACCTTTTATCAACACTTTTCCATCTTCACCAAGCTTATTATAAAAGACCCAACAAGCCCCCAATCACTTGATTATGTGAAGATTTGAGAACAAGTTTCCACACATTATTTCTTTTAAATTGATTTAACTTTTCTTGCATAACAAGATATCAATGTTAATTAATGAAAACCTCATTAATTTCATTTGGCTTAATTTTGGAAACAAAAGTCATATGATTATATACCTTGCTAAGGGAATGTTATGTTATAACTCCCTTAGAAATGTATCCAATAACATTTTGAATCGGATGGTCTTTACTAGTCTTCCATTCTTTGCATAGACTTTGATTTTCTAAGTTGACTTCTTTAACTTGAGTCTCTCGATTTATACGTTAGCATTCCTCTTGACTTTGATCTTTATCTTTACTCTAATCATTATCTTCTAAGGATGATTTTTCAAGGATAAATGCCCAGTCAACAACATCTACCTCTACAGATAAGGATATGACTCATCAAAAGTAACATGAACTGATTCTTGTATCATCAGAGTTCTTTTATTAAAAATTCTATAAGCTTTGCTAGAAGTGGAATATCTTAAAATATGCCTTCATCAACTTTAACGTTAAATTTCCCAAGATCATCCTTATAGTTGTTAAGAACAAAATATTTACATCCAAAGACATGTAAATGAGAGATGTTTGACTTTTCAAACCTTCACAATTTAAAATCCCCACCCCGTCTTATGTTTGAAGTCACTTGTCCAACATTAAAAAATTTGGGGTAAAACATTTTGTAGTATTTTATGGCCCAAGGAACTTGAGGGTAAGACTTCCGATTTGCAGAATTTTCTCACATTATCTAAACTTTCTTTCATAAGGTCTTATAACTTCAAATTGGAATGAAGGAAAAAAATAAATTTTTGAAACATAAACTATTTATACAGGGGTATTCTGGTCAAAGCATATAAAATAGGGTTAAATATACAATACCTCCGTAATATAGGTGAAATTCGCTTTACCTCCTGTAAGAATTTTTTTTGGACCACCCCCTTAAAATTTTAAAATTTATGTCTTTTGCCCCCTAAGTGCACAAGTTACCCCTATAATATTTTTTTTTATTTACCCCATATTCAATGTTTAATTTGTACGCTTAAGGAGGAGAATAAAAAAAAATTTCAGGAAGGTAATCTAAAAAATATATATTGCAGAGAACTAACACTACAAGAAAAATGCCCTTTGGTGACAGCCATTTTCAATGCTTTACCTACAGACAACAAAAACTGTCACTAATTCTTATTTTATTAGTTTTATTTATTCAACTTTACTTATCTTTATTATTATTATTATTATTATTATTTTAAACTGAGATCTTCCTCTTTTGACAAAGCGCGAAGAACCTTCTCCAAACACGCCACTCATCTCTCTCTCTTTCTTTCTCGTGCCGACAAAACATGAAGAACTTTCACATAAGCGCTTTTTCAAACGTGCTTTTTTCTCAAATCGATTCTCACGGAAGTTCTCCAACATTGCTTTTTCCCCAAATCGTTCAATCGCTCGAACCCTAAAATCGTTCAATCGCTCAACCTCAAAATCGTTCAAATCGCCTAAACCTCAAAATTGTCGATCTTTATTTCAATCTCAACTGTTTCAGCTTCAACCTAAATCACTTGAATCGTATCAATTGCTCAAACCTTAACAATCAGATTTGAATCATTTCAACATCAAAATCAATCATTTGAATTGCTCAATCATCAAATCTTTTGTGTGAGCTTTGTTTATCATATCATGTTATAGGAGTCGTAGTTAAAATAATTCAATTTGATGTTTTTCATGCCTTTAGGGTCGGAAACATCGCCATTATACGTGCCTTGCCGTCGACGACACAAATCAGGTACTATAAACTTTTAAAACTAGTTTAAACGTATTTTTGAATGTTTATCTGACTATTGATTTCATCTTAAATTTGTTTTTTTGTCACTAATTTATACTTGTTGTTACTGAATTTGAGTTCACGGTTATGCGTTGGTTTTATCATGCTGAGGAAGACCATTGTTATTTTTCTAGTTGTGTATTCATTTATTGTTGGTAATTACTTGCATTCACCAATTTCGGTTTTCAATTGCATGTGAATTTACTAAGGAAAGGGGTGTTGCTGCTTTCACTATCAATGTAGTTGATGACCCCTGCACTTTGAGTAAAGTGTTGTACTTGAGACCCCTTGGAAATGTTTATGAATGGAATCCAGATTTTGTAAAGTTACGTAAAGTTCCATTCACGACGGAGACAAATCCAATGCAATTCTTCATTCATAGTTTCAACTCAACTTACAATACCTACAACTATCTAGTAAATCAATTTTATTCTAAATATGGTTTGGAGTTTGACAAGTCTTGGTTTTTGGTATTGTTCTTTCTATTATGCAGGCAATTGGCACAATCAACATGGCTACTGAGTTAATCCAAAAGTTGCGCATTTTTTCCATTGGAGGTTAGTATTTCTAAATTTTCAGATTGGTTCTCATTGGATACAATTGTACCTAAACTACTCACTTGTTTCTGGTCTTTTTCAGAGCCACAAAAGTTTTGAAAAGATGGTTACGAAGAACTGATGCAAGTGAGTCATCTTGCTCATGCTATGCTTTCAATACTTCTTTTTCCATCCTTTATTAAGGGCTCTCCTAGTCGAATTCTGAACTTTCGATACTACTCACTTCTTTTGCCATTCAATTTTGGTTCTTTTTTCATCTATTTTGTGCAGGCACTTTGTCCCCAATTATAGGTGCTCCAATCATTGAAAGTTTGAGGAAGCACACAAAGTAACAATCTTTCTTCGCTGATTTAAATTCTTCTGTACATAGTTTCTTTTCTCTTTTTTGAGTTAATAGTGATTAACCCTTGTATGGCATATTTGGACTGTCACCTGATGGTTACAAATCCTCTTGATTATGCTGAACCTTTGGGAAAAGCTGGTACTTCTGGGTTTACATTTCATATAGAGACATCAAAAGGTTGGTCTTGATGTTTTTCCTTTGTGTTATTAATTTTCTCGTATGCGATGAATTGAAGCAATTTGTCATCTACCCTACAAGACAAGTTTTTATGGCCCTTATTAATGCATATGCAGCTTGCGGTGAATTGGAGAAGACAAAACAGGTACTGGGTGCAAGTAGCAAAACACATTGAACTTGCAGGGTATGCAAGAATGAAGGAATCCCATTTCGTGAAGTTGCTCCATCATGGTTAGAACATGAAATCTGGGAGGAAGCATTCATCACAAGTATTTTTCTTGTCTTTTCATTTATTCATTTTAGAGTTATTCAGGATAGAATTCAGCATTACACAATAGTAGTTCTTTTGGAAATGCGAGTGGCTGATGAAGCCTCATGAAAGCTGTACTAAAGTTACTCCTGGATCTAAATCAATGGCATATGTGAGGCCAAATCAGATTTAGAGAGACTCGTCAATGTGCTGAAAAGGATTGAAATATATAGACATTGAAATTTGGCCTTGGGCTTGATACCACTTAGCTCTGCTAGTTGAAAATATTACTTACTGTTCTCTCTTTATTAATTAATGTTGACCTATGATCTGCTCTTGACTGTTTGCAACCGTTGGTTCTATTATGTATGGAATCCTTTGATCTGCGTTTTCCTCCATTTGTGGTCGAAGCTCATGAACTTTAATTATCGTTCCATAATCCTGTTACAAAAAATTTGAGGAAGCTGCAAGTTTGCCTTTGGCAGTTCAAGCAGCAATAGAAGGCTTCAAAACAAGAGATTTTAAGAACGATGAGATAATGTTTGTGGTCGGCGGAGCAGGTGGTGTTGGAACTTTGGTTCTTCAACTGACCAAACTTTTGTTTGGAGCTTTTTTATAATACATATTGTGAGGATATTAAGTGTTTAATTAAACTCTTCACTAAAATATCCTCACATTAACTTGTATTTTCTTCTATACCTTTGTTGCATGGTTTATTTCCCATACTTAAGTCATGAATATGGCCTATGTAAGTTGCATATTGATTCTATGAGATCTACGCACATTGTTTTTGAAATCTCTATGTTTCCTTAAGATGAAATTAAGCATGGTTTATATATTATTTCAGATACAAGTATTATTCCACCTCTTATATATGCTTTGTTGGCGAGTTCGAGGAAGATAGTAATAGGACCTGTAAACTGTCGCTACTTGCTTCCATGATTCAAACATTGAAAGATCCTGTAGATGATTCCATTGCTTATACTCACCTTGTTTTGACAGCAACTTTTTTACTGGTGTCTTCCAAGTTGTTTTTTTTAGTGTTTATGAAATAAATGAATAATTTGATTTATTTCTATATACAGATTTGGGTTTCTGGTAGACTATCTTTCTCAATTCTCATGCCACAATCATCGGGTTCTTGGAAGCAGTTGCCATAGGCATTGTATTACAATAACTGAAAGCACTATTTGGAATCACCAATTTTACCAACAAAGCTGATTTAAACTCTGATTAAATCTCTGGACATGTTGCAAAAACCAAGTATGGAAGTTATCATTGATGTTGATCTCAAAGTTATAATTGCTTTCGTATTTTCTAATTAGCTTAATCATTTACTTTTTCCAGTCAGAATGGCATCCTTAAAATTTTATTATTGGATCCTCATTTTTGTCTTTCACCATATTTACTAGATTCTTGGTGAGTAAATTTTCTAGAAACTTAATTATTTGATTCTCATTTTTCTATCAGAATTTTGTCTATACAAAAATTAAACTGTTATTGAATATATCTAACTAGGGAAAAAGGAAAAAGAAATTCTTGCATATGCATTAATAAGGGCCATAAAAACTTGTCTTATAGGGTAGATGACAAATTGCTTCAATTCATCGCATACGAGAAAATTAATAACACAAAGGAAAAATATCAAGACCAACCATTACTATATTTGCACTATCTTAAGAAGTTCTTTAAACTTTTTCTGCAAATTTTACTGTGCAATATTTTAAGGAACAACTCTTTCTATGGGACCACCTGAAGAAATCGTAGGCTTAAAAGACTTGGTGATTTTGGATTTGGGATATAACAAATTAACATCTTCAATAAATTTTAAAGTAGAGTAATTTTGCATTTAATTATCTACACCAATCATTTTTATGCTATACTTGATGATACATAGCACACTCAATATGAATTGGAAGTCTCTACCTTTTAACTTATTAATATGAATGAAAATATCCATTTGCAGAGGTCAATCTCTCTAAGAAACATGCTCAAGCTCTTTTGGATACGAGCTTACGAAGACTGACCCTTTGTGAGGTATTATATCTTTCATTAGACTATAATGATTGTTGTTTTTGTTGTATTGATTATTTACTTATGCTAGAAGCATATTTGAACTATAAGATTTGTGTTGTGTAAAGTGATAACTTTGTGGTTGAAAATAATCCATTGATCAAACAAATTTTCAAGTTAGTACATATTGTTTTGACAACTTTTCGAGTTAATTTTGTATAAAATGTTTTGAACAACGACCAAATAAAGGTCATTTCACAGATATTGAATATCCTTTTGGAATGAAAGGATCATCTACAAAACATTTCACAACTTTTCTAATGTTATCCGAAAATTATAGATTTTTTTGCAACCAAAACAGAGTGAATGTTATTACATACTCCCTCCGTTCCTTTTTAATTGTCACACTTGCCAAAATCTCTATTACCAAGACAACCAAAAAAAGAACAAAAATATTCACTTTTTTCCTAATTTACCCTTACCTTTATCTTTATTCAGCCTACCATTCCGCTTTTCTATAAAAAAAGCAAGGGTATAATTGATCTTATACCTATAAAGTGACAATTAAATAGAAACATTTTTTTTTGACAAATCTGACAATTAAAAAGGAATGGAGGGAGTATTGTTTTGATGTTATTATTTTCTAATTAGTAATTTATATGGTCATATATTTTCAGTTTGTTTTATCAAATGGATAAGAGTTGGATATCAAACAACTCTGTAACTCAAGAGGAGTACATTAGAGGGATTTTAAATTTTCTTGATTTTGCATTTGCAAATTGTTGGAATAAGTCAAATATTGTTATTCTAGAAAGAGATATTTTTGGTATCAATTGATATGTACAGTTGTTATTTTATTCTTAGTTTTAAAGCCTCCTATTATTAAGGAAAGGCATTAGTAACAGAAATTGTATATATATTTATGCCCTCTGTGAATAAGAATATATTAGATTTTTCTCTTTGAAACTTTTCTATATGGTATCAGAGTCAGACCGGAATCCCTGGTAAAAATAGACACATATTAGAGGTGACAAGATCACTCCTAATAGATGGTAACGTTCCATCTCATTTATGGGGCGAGGCTGTGAACTCTGCCGTTTATTTGATTAATCGGACCCCTTCTAGTGTTCATAACTTTAGAAGACCTCTAGATGTATTGTCTGATCATCATGTTCTTCCATCTATTGTTCATTTACCACCTCGTGTTTTTGGATGTGTTATATATGTTCACTTGCACCCACATCAACGTTCAAAACTTGATAAAAGAGCCATTAAATGCGTCTTTGTTGGGTATGGATCAACTCAAAAAGGTTATTGTGCTTACCATCCAATATCCAAAAGATTTTTTATTTCTATGGATGTAACATTTCACGAAGATAACTTTTTTTTTGTTGATCCTACACTTCAAGGGGGGAATGAAAATGAAGTGCAGCATCTTGATGTTAGTATGTTTGACATCTCAAATACAAAATTATTTTGTGAAAATAAATTATCTTGTGAGGATCACTCTGCAGGTACTGAGCCAATCCTAAATATGGACCTATTAACTTTAGATAATACAACGTCTCTAGATCATCACCAACTAGCTCAATCTTCTCCACATGTTCAACTTGACTCTTCAGCGGTAACTCTTGATCCTTTCCCTATTGATACAAGTATAAATGAAGTTGATTCTGTTTTTGATTCTGAAGTTGATTCTGTTTTGAATGAAATTAATCCTTGTTTGCATGATACCACCAACACACCTAACACTGAACCACCTAATATCCAGTATAATCTTCCACCCCGTTCTAACCGTGGTAAACCACCCGTCAGATATGAACCAGACTTCCAATCCAAAGTTAAATATCCCATTAGTAATTATGTGTCGTCTCACAAGTTATCTCGGTCATATGCATCATTTGTATCTCAATTATCCTCAATTCCTATTCCTAGTAATGTGCAGGAAGCTTTGGCAGATCCTAAATGGACCGAAGCAATGGTTGAGGAGATGACAGCTCTAGAAAAAAACAACACTTGGGATCTTGTAACTTTACCAAGAGGCAAGAAAACAGTGGGGTGCAGATGGGTTTTTATAATTAAACACAAAGCTGATGGAACAATTGACAGGTATAAAGCACGACTAGTGGCTAAAGGTTACACTCAGTCTTATGGTGTAGATTATCAAGAGACATTTGCGCCAATAGCCAAGCTTAACACTGTGAGGATACTTCTATCACTAGCAGCAAACCAAGATTGGCCTCTTCTACAATTTGATGTAAAAAATGCTTTCCTACATGGTGAAATTTTAGAAGAAATTTATATGGATATCCCACCAGGTATGGTAGATTCAAATGGTTCGAAGGTTTGCAAATTAAAGAAGGCTCTATATGGATTAAAACAGTCTCCAAGAGCATGGTTTGGAAGGTTCACTAAGTCTATGAAGACTTTTGGCTATAAAGCAAGTAACTCGGATCACACCTTATTTTTGAAGAAAGGAGAAGGTAAAATTACTGCCTTGATTATCTATGTAGATGATATGATAGTTACAGGAAATGACCAAGATGAAATTTCTAGTTTGCAAAAATACCTTATCGCTGAATTTGAGATGAAACAACTTGGAAACCTCAAATATTTTTTGGGTATTGAAGTAGCAAGATCAAAACATGGTATTTTTCTATGCCAAAGAAAGTATACTCTTGATTTGCTATCTGAAACTGGGTTGCTTGCCTCTAAACCAGCAGAAACTCCTATTGAACAAAATCATAAGCTCTTTCATTGCTTAAACTCAAACATCACAGATAAAGGGAAGTACCAAAGTTTGGTAGGGAAGCTGATTTATCTTTCTCATACACGACAAGACATCACTTATGTAGTGAATGTTGTGAGTCAGTTTATGCATGATCCGCGTAAGCCTCATATGGATGCTGTAGAGAGGATATTAAGATATTTGAAATCTGCTCCGGGTAAAGGAATATTGTTCTCAAACAATGGTCACTTGAGGGTAGAAGGATATACAGATGCCGATTGGGCAGGTTCAGCAGATGATAGAAGATCTACCTCAGGATACTTTACCTTTGTGGGAGGGAACCTCGTAACTTGGAGGAGTAAAAAGCAATCGGTAGTGGCTAGATCAAGTGCTGAAGCAGAGTTTAGAGGTATGGCACTTGGAATGTGTGAATTGTTATGGGTAAAAAGTGTATTGTCGGACTTGGGTTTTGAACCAAAAGAAGCTATGAGTTTATATTGTGACAATACATCGGCCATAGAGATTGCCCATAATTCTGTCCAACATGATCGGACAAAACATGTTGAAATTGATAGACATTTCATCAAGGAGAAACTTGAAGTCGGGATAATTGTTTTTCCGTTTGTAAGATCTGAGCAACAATTAGCTGATATGCTCACTAAAGGAGTAGCAAGCAAGGTGTTTAACGAATCTTTACTCAAGTTGGGAATGTGTGACATCCATGCACCAACTTGAAGGGGGGTGTTGGAATAAGTCAAATATTGTTATTCTAGAAAGAGATATTTTTGGTATCAATTGATATGTACAGTTGTTATTTTATTCTTAGTTTTAAAGCCTCCTATTATTAAGGAAAGGCATTAGTAACAGAAATTGTATATATATTTATGCCCTCTGTGAATAAGAATATATTAGATTTTTCTCTTTGAAACTTTTCTATACAAATTCGTCAGAAAATGGAAAAATTTTATGTCCGTGCACTAAATGTGTCAATTGCATGAAGCGTTCTCGTATGGATGTTTATGAACACATAATCAGTCAAGTATTTATATCACTTCAATGCTGATCCTTGTGTGTTATATGATTGATCCTTGCGTTGCTTCTGTTTTGATTTTGTGTATATCTTGTTTCGGTTTTTTGAATTGAATCCATGCATGTTTTCTATTTCCGTTCGCATCCAATTCTTGCGTATACACTGTTTCGGTTTCGTCTTATTTTCATGAATATTTGTTGTTGTTGATACGAATGATATTTCGTGCATACTGTAATTGCAAGCTTCTCAAGCATAGTTTGTTTTGATGAAGACAATATGGACATCAAGCTTTCATAAAAGGATGTGCAAAAAAGTATTTCAAGTTTTAAGCAAGAAACACATCATTTCAAAGTCTTGAAGAAACAATAAAGATTCAAGGATCGAGCTAAAACGTCAAAGGTACAAACAATACTCACTTTGACATATAATTGTTCACAAATATATTTTCATGCATATCATAAACATACTACAAAGTGTCATCCCTCAAAAGTTCATTTAAAACCTCTTTCAAAGTTAAAATCCAAAATAAAGATTTTAGGAACCGGGTTGTCCCTATGGGGGAACCGGTTCCAAACATTCTACATTTTCAGCATTCTGTGTTTGACAACTAGGAACCGGGTTGTCCCTAGGTGGGAACCGGTTCCTCAGTTCAAAATTCAAATTTTCTGCTGTAACGTTTAGCAGGAACCGGGTTGTCCCAGGCAGGAACCGGTTCCTACTGAACCAGTGTGTTTTTTCATTGCATGATCTCATTCAAACGAATTTGTTTTAGTGCCACTTGATCATTGCATTGTTTCATGGAAAAATAGCCTTTCAAAGAGGTGTTTAACACATTATAAATACTACATCTTTCATAATCATTAATCACCTTCTTCATTAACAATTCATAACTTTCATAAATCTTCATCTTTCAATATTTCCAAGTGTTCATCAAATCCTTACTTTCAAGTGAAACTTTCTATACACATTTTCATTGAGAAATTCATTCAAAGTTTCATGCATACATTGTGAACACTTATATTCATTTTGAGAATTGTTTATTTGAAGAAGATCAATCCAAAATTGATAGTGCTATACAAACTTCATCTAAATCTCTTGTAAAAATTCAAAGAAAATTATTCCCTTACTATCCAGGATTGTTGGAAGTAAGTGGTGTGTTTGAAGAGGATTGTTCTTCATCCATATTAGTGTTGATTGATTTTAAAGGTGTTAAGAACCTTTGATCACCCTATAGGTTAGATAGTAGGCATAGGCTTGTACAATAATTCTAACTATAGTGAAATCTCTTTCGTGTTTGAAAGGGAACTGGAGTACTCTCGGATTGTGAGGGGAACCAGTATATATCGTTGTGTTCTTTATCTTTTCGCTTTTACCGCTTTCATAACCATTACCAAGAAAAAGATAAAAAACCATCAAAAGCCTTCAAACACTTAACCAAAAATTAGTAAAGATATTCTCATAAAACCGATTATTTTTTGAATAACCTAATTCACCCCCCCTCTTAGGCATATCTGATACTTACACATACTTATGCTGCTGTTTTGAATTAGGATTGCTCGGGTATATGTTATTTCTGTCCGAAATAATTTATGCATATTAGCAATTTCTGTTTCGAATTAATTTAGTGTGTACCAGTTCTTTATGTTCTTGCATATGTCTCTGTTTCAGGAAAATCTTGGTCGCATTCGTAAGACTCTCGCTGACTTCACCAGCTTGAATCACTGAGTAGTTAACGTACTACTTCTGTCGGGTGGACTCCATCAATACTTTCGAGCCTGATGGTTACAAATCCTCTTGATTATGTTGAACCTTTGGGAAAAGCTTGTGCTTCTGGGTTTACACTAAATAAAGCTGGTGCTTCTGGGACTTCGGGCGGACCGTTTCCCGTGGGTTTACACTAAATAAAGCTGGTGCTTCTGGTGCTTATGTTGAATCCTCTTGAATATTTTACTTGGTCATTGATTAGATTCATACAAAATAGTGGTTTTTCTAGTTATACTTATTCAAACACAAAATAAGAAAATGTAGTTGAAATTCTTTGTTACTATATTGAAATATTTGAATTTAATTGAAATTGATATAATAGTTTAATTTTAATATTAAATTAATTTGTCATATTTAAATTGAAATAATAGAAAATGTATTGTAAAATTTTTTACTGAGTAATTGAATTTTAATATTATATTCTTCAATTATAAAAAAAAATTAATTTATAATTTTATTATATTTTGTAAAAACTAAAAAATATTATTTAACAGAGTTCTAGTGACACCTATTAAAACAAAAATTGTAGGTAAAAATAGAAATATTTGTAACACTAACCTATGATATAGTAACATTCAGGTAAATATTTGCCCGTAGCTAAAAGCTATCGTGACACTTGTTATACCGTAGCACCACGCCCCCTTATAATTGACGCTAGGGGTGGGCGTCACTCAATGTCTGCAAGATTTTTACCTACGGATTATTGACTTTTAGTGACACTTTTTGAGTGTCACAAAAAGTCAATTTTCTTGTACTGTAAATCGAATATCGCCTACATCACACCGGATAAAGTGATATTAACCATATAAAAAGAAAAGAATAGTAAAATTTAATTAGTAATAATGTAAGCCTCTAGGTCTCTGAATATGATAAAAGATTTTTTCTTTACCCACCTCCCTATGGGGGCCACCCCCAGCGAAAACCCCATTTTACCCCGCTTCGGAAATGCATTTCCGAAATATTTTTTTTTCTAAATTTTTCCAGACTTCGGAAGTGCATTTCAGAAAAAATCCCAAAAATTGAGATTTTGACTAATTCGGAGATGCATCTCCGAAACAACAAAACAAATCTAAAAAAATCCCAAAAATTAATTTTAGGATATTAATTAATTCAATTATCATAAATTTGATATAATTTATGAGTAATGAATAATAATAATTATATATTTTTATATAATTTATGAGTTATGAATAATAATTATTATATATTTCTATTTTGATTCATATTTTAAAATTTAAAATAATTTTAATTAAAATAATTAAAATAATTTCACTTACAAAATGAGTTATAATTTTTTATTTATATATTTATATATTTATAATAATTATTATATATTTATATATTTACAAAAATAATTAAAAAAAAGAGTGTTTTAATTTATATATTTATATAATAATTATAATAATTATTATATATTTATAAAAAATAATATATATTTATATAATAATTATCATATATTAATTATAAATATATTTATACATTTATATAATAATTATAAAAATTAAAACAATGAGTGTTTTAATTTATAATATATATATATTATATTTATATTTATATATTATATTTAATTTTAAATAATTCAAAATTTACTTATGAAATTAAGATGTTTTTGATTTATATAAGTTAGTAAAATAATTTTTAACTTCAAAATTGTTTAGGAAATTTTATACCTATTAATTGTATTGATTCACCTTGATTTTATACCTATTAATTGTATTGATTCACCTTGATTTTAATTTTTTAATAATTATTGAATTCTTTCGGAAGTGTATATCCGAAACATTCCAAGACCAATTTGGTCTTGGAATATTTCGGAAGTGTATATCCGAAGACACCCCCTCCCAAAAAAAATTCGGAAGTGTATATCCGAAGACACCCCCTCCCAAAAAAAAGGTGTTTTCGGAAATGCATTTCCGAAAACCCAAAAAAGGGGGTGTTTTCGGAAATGCATCTCCGAAAACACCTTTTTTTTCGTATTTTCGGAAGTGTATTTCCGAAATAAGACAAATTTTGAAAAAAAAAATAAGCGTTTCGGAAATGAATTTCCGAAGTGAGGGTATTTTGGGTTTTTCACCAGAGGTGACCAAGAAAAGAGGGAGGTGGGTAAAGAAATTTCTATGATAAAAATCCTAAATCCTAAACATCACGAATGAGTAAACCCAGAGGAACCGTAACATAGTATATGTCGCCATAGCTTATCAGTTAATCTTGAATTTTTTTACTTAGATGTAGATAAATTAGGAGTAAACAACGTCCTATTTATCCTAACTTACATGTCATGTCATATATGGACGGAAAATTCACTTAGCTAAAACAAATCTTATTATTCTTCCCTAGTTTTACTCACTTCTCTATCTATAAGTGTAGGTCTAAAATGATATAATGTATGAAATCATAGATGGTTTAGATATTAGATCAATATATAATTTAAATTAATTAAAATTTAGTTTTAATTTTTACTTAATTGGACTTTACTTAGTGTTTGGGCCTTTTAACTTTCTAGTATTATATAGGTAGTATCTTTGACACATTTAAAGATATCATGAAATGAATGGAAATATATTTTATTTTATTAAATATTTATATACTCTTCTTCATTTGAGAATGAATTGAAATTTCTCTGATACATGCAACACATGTTCCTAATGATATCTAAATAACAAAAATAATGTCGAGACGGATGTTCCGACATCTGTTATGACATCCTGAACAAACTTTTAAAAACTGTGTGATTATGCAAGAAATAAATATGGAGAAACATAAATAACACACAGGTTGTATACCGAGTTTGGTGCAACATCACCTACTCTGAGCGCTACCAAGCCAGGAAGGAAGTTTAATATAATATTAGTTTAAAGCCTAAACAAGTCTCATTCTTACAACTTCCCATTCTAATCACTACCTTGTGCTACCTCTACCTAAGACTATCCAAGATATGAGAAATCCCATCTCACTTCCAATCACTGCAGCGATGTCTAACAGTCTCAGTCCCAGATACTGTATCAACGGCCTTTCACGTAGCTGAAGATCACACTTTAAAAATCAAGTCACAAACTAGTGACAAGGGAAGACTACACTTCTAGTCAAATATATTTAGTCTTGCTTCACAACTTTAACTAAGAAAAAATACCTTAATCAAGACACCCCTTGATTAAGAATAAAGAACTTAGTTAAGACACTCCTTAACCAACAACAAATACTTGATCTTGCTTAAAAGCTTCGATCAAGAACAATACTCAACTCTATGCTTAAAAGATTAAGAGTGAGAACAATACTTAACTCATTACCTAAAGGCTTCTGGATGAGAATAAAAATGTCTACCACAATTATCAAAAGATACAAGGGTGACGGACACCACAAGTTACACAAGAGACTCTCAAAACCCTTATACCCTAAATCCTAATTTAAAAACTATAAAAGATAAAGATACAAAAATACTAGGACTAGGGTTTTCTATATGTAGTCTTTAGAAGCCTTTTGGGCCTCAAATTCTTTATTCACAAATGCTTGATCCACACGCTTGCAATTGTAGCAATCTTGTGATAAACTTTCCTTAAATATTGCAATAAATCTTCAAATCTTCAATCTTCAATATAAATATTAATTCTGTTGGAGATTTGATTTCCTTGTTCCAGATGAAATAATCTTGACGTGCGAAATATACTAAGATATATCTGGAATAAATCTCACAGGATCCAACTAAATCTGTCAAGATTTAAAATAACTCTGCATTGATGTTCTGATTCATGATGTTACGATATCTGTTAGAACATCTGTCGTTTCAAAGAAGCCCAAACTCTTTTGTGCCAAAACAATTCTGCTTGAAGTCCAATACTGCTGTATCAGTTAGGATGTTATGATATTTTGTCTGACATCTTCACCAGAGTCATGTTTTAGAAAAATTAATGCCAACCAACCTCAAAACTTATGGAGCTAACATGAATTAATTAGTTTATTACTTTTTACCTTCCTATCATTTGGTGCTTTTATCCATAAACATAAGCATCTCCCATGGATTATTTATACTTCCAATTTTTCGATTGGATTTTAAAGTATTTTTTTATTAGAAGTTACTTATTTTATTGTTTTTAGCTTCCTATTATTTGACGCTTTTATCCATGAACTTAAGCATCTACAATTGCTTATTGATACTTCCTATCATTCGACGCTTTTATCCATGAACTTAAGCATCTTCAATGGCTTATTAATGCACAAGAGATCCTAAATGGAACCCGAAAAGTTATAATATGTGATTGTCATATGATATAATTTTCCACATCATGAGACTTCCTCGGATATGAGTCACCCATGATTACCCCTAATGGAGTAGGGTAGGGCTAGTCGAGTTTGAGGAAATAGCTTTGAGATTATCCATGCCCACTAGGTTAAGGGGGTTTATATAGGCCTACCTCAATAGCTATGTAATGAGTTTTCTCTTATAAATTACAATCATAAAGATCTCTTGCTTGGCGTATCACAAACAAGGAACCATTATACTCACATTAAGTAGAGTTTATGCCCACTATGGGGCCTAGTAAAATATTTATGTGCCACACTTTTTCAAGAGTTTTATTTATCTAGTTGTCATTTAACAAGGATGCCCATGTGTGCTATATCCAACTCTGGTAGTTAGGAATCCGTAGAAGAGATGCAAGGTGCTATGGATGAACTGCATTGCGAGAACCAAAACTTTCAGAAAACCATCTATACAAGCCCATATCAGCAATGATAAGACAATATAGTCTAGGAGGGCATATTGGTTGCAGATATTCAACCCCTCTTTACCAAAAGACAATATAATTTAGTCCTAGAAATTTCTAAACCATCCATTGGTGACGTTTGATAGAAAGAGCGATCCTTAATATGTGGATTTATGTGCTTGTACGTTAAAAAGACCGTAGATGATACTTTGATCACATTTTAATCATGTGGTTTTGTGTTGACTTTGATAATCTCTCGAATCATATTTTTTTATCATTTGCTTGATCATGTTGATCTCTAAAGATATTTTTCTAGCTCTATTTGATGATGATCATTAAAAAGCCCATGAATCACTTTTCTTTTTTAGCTATATTTTCTTCTATATAAAAAGGGCATCTCCTCACTAATATTCACACTAGAATTTGAAATTCAATCATTATTCTCTCTCTCTCTCTCTCTCTCTCTCTCTCTCTCTCTCTCTCTCTCTCTCTCTCTCTCTCTCTCTCTCTCTCTCCCCCCTCTTATGTCCTCTTTTACTAAAAAGTGTCTTAGTGCCTTTGTGAATGAAATACATTTGTGAGGTTTTACTTGTATAGGTATTCATATTTTTATCAAGAGTGTGATTCTCTTGAAGTGTTTATCTTGTTTGGTTGTTGACGTTATCCTGGTAAAACTTCTTTTTGATCTTTGAGGCCAAGTAAAATCTTGTTCCAAGTTCGTGAGCTTAGCCTGTCAAAAGTTTCATTTTTGGTTTGAGGGATCAACCTGTTAAAATCTCTTAGATTAAGTATTCGATTTTTCGATAAAGAGGATTTTATCAAAAAGGAGAAAATTAAACATAGCAAGCACATAGATCATGTTACCACATAGAGGAGGAGAAGAAGAAGAAGAAGAAGAAGAAGAAGAAGAAGAAGAAGAAGAAGAAGAAGAAGAAGAAAGACTTAGTAGATATTAATCCATGAGTGAATTATTTAATATTCCTAACTCAGTTCTTATGAAAAAAATTAGGAAAATGTTTGGTAAAAATATATGTGAGTTGAATATAGTAAGATACATGCCCTATTACTTAATCCCCTTTTTCAACTTGATCTCTTATGAAAACAAGGAGACGAAAGTATGACACTGATTTTAGGGAATTTCTAATTTTAAGTAGAAATGGTGTTTAGGTTTGAGAACTTCAAATTTTTCTTCAGGGGCATGGGAGCGAAGAATTTCCAAATGGGAGAGAAGAAATTTCATATTTATTGTGAGTTTCATATTCATTGACTAATTAACCGATTGGAAGAGAAATTTTATTATTTTCTTAGCAGTACACAATTATTTTTGCTATGATATGTAGGAACTTTTTATTATTAATTTATCAATATATATATATATATATATATATATATATATATATATATATATATATATATATATATATATATATATATATATATATTGATATATATATATATATATATATATATATATATATATATATATATATATAAACATATTAAGTAAGAGCATTTTTAAGATGAGAGGAACAAATATTTAATAATTAATTAATTAATTAAAAATTAATTATTATATATTAATTTCTCTCTCTATAAATTAATTAAAAATTATTTAATTATATATTCAATCGACACTTCTCTTTTTATGGATTCAAATATATATCTTTTAAAGGAAAGGGATGGAAAGCTCAAATTTTGAAAATAGCGTATACGGAAACAATATATAATTGTTGGTTATACCGGAATGATAGATGTTTTTTGGGAACACGGATAGTAATAGAGGCATAGTGGATAGAATTATAGATACAATTATATATCGGGCTTGGTTGTACCCTAAGCTAAGACATCATGTTAGTTTAATCATGATGCGTTGATAGAGGGTCTGGTTTTTATAGTTTGCTGGGTTGGCAGGATCCTATGGATCGCCTTGTAATTAACTTTTTTTGGTAATGAAAGTTTTCTTTTTCAAAATATATATATATATATATATATATATATATATATATATATATATATATATATATATATATATATATATATATATATATATATATATATTTTAAGGATAATGTTAACGAGTCCTCCAGAATACAATTTAAATATTTCATATAAAAGAATATTCTTTAAATAAATTATTTATTTCAATTTTTAATGCATTAAATACAACTAATTTTAATTTAAAAAACTTTGTTATTCCTTAAAAAATTCAATTATTTTTATTTTTAAAATATTAAATTTAAGTATTGTTTATTTTTATTTTTTTTAACTCTTAGGGTCTGTTTGGTTCAAATGAGGGGAAGGAGAGGGATTTTAATAGAGGGAAGGGAAGGAGAGTGATTTTTTGTAATTATATATATGCTTGGTTCAAACGAGGGGAGGGGAGAGAAGAGATTTCGTTTAAAAATATGTTTGGTTCACGAGGGGAGGGATTTTAATAATAATTTACAATTTTGTCCTTGTAATTTTATATAAGTGATATGATATTCAATTATAAAAATTTCATAAATATTTTCTTGGAAATAATATTTGTGTAACTGAATGATTAAAAAGTCCAAACTTATCGCATAATATTAAAAAAATTGAGTACACTTGATTCGTATTATAACTCTCAACACAAAATAAACCATGCGTTGATAACAACTTTTGAATACATAAAATAAATTATAATAAAAAACAAAAAATTATAGTAGTTATAATTTTTATTAAATAAAAAAATAAAAAATAATTTGAAGGTGAAGAATAATTATAATAAGTTGATGGAAGCAATAGAGAAAAAATCACAAAAAGAGAAGTAGAAACATGAAAGAAAATAACATTTTTAAAATAATAAAATAAAATTAAGGATATTTTAGTAAATATATTAATTTAATTAATATTAAAACTCAGATCCTCTCCCCTCCGAATTCCTCCGATTCGGTGAACGCAAAAAGTGTCATTTGGAGGAATTTTGCTCCCAACCCCTCCCCTCATCTCCTCTCCCTCCTAAAAATTGAACCAAACACGTTTCATTTTAAATATTCCCTCCCCTCCCCTCACTCTACCTCGAACTAAACACACCCTTAATGAGTGCCTCGCTAACTTTTTTTTTTTTTTTTGCCTCCTCTCATCTTTTACGAAATCAAATCTTATTTGTGTATCTCAAAATCCTAAAATCCGATATCTGTCAGTCTTTCAAATCCCATTTTCTACACTAAAAATAGAAGCTTAATCAATTCCAATGTATGACTAAAATAAAACATTTTTAGCTTATTTCTCTGTTTGCATGAATTGTTACTAAATTTTAATGATAACGGATTTCTTGACTTGAATGATAATGAATTTCTTATATTTTATTTTAAATTCTAAATTATTTAAAACTTAGGATGGTAATACAATTACGGCTTGAAAGTAGAAAAAAATTAATTTGAAAAAAATATTATCATAATAATTAATATGATTCCATTAAATTTTATAATGGATTAAATTGAATATATTTTTTTGTGTAAAATTAATTTGAATTCTGAAATTTTTGTGATGAAAGAAAACTAAAAGTAATGAAAGAATGGATAATTACTAATTTTTTTGAGATATAAGATAAAAAATGTAAACTTAATATATTTATGACCTAACCATTTCACAATATAATGTGATTATTCCATGGTTATATTATATTTAACCATTTAATAATTTAACAACATTTACAATGGCAATCTTTGTCTTCCTGCTTGCGACACTCTCCACTTGCAGAAAATGATTTACATATCGCTTTGCAATTTATTTTGCAACGAAAACTCCCTCCCTTGTAACATAAACCATCTATGATTTTATTACATTCCTCTGCTTCTAATATTTGCACTTGATTTGCTGCAGAAAACATTAATTTAAGTAATTAAAAAAATATAAACTCGTGAGATATTATAGAAACTAAATAAAAGTACTATAACTCATACCAAAATGAATTGAAAAAATAAGTAAAATAATGAAGACAATTTTCATAGCTTTAATTTTGAGGATAAAATGTTCAATTTTGAATTGTGATGTTTCACTAAGTGAGCATGGGCCTCTATATATAACAATCATCATTAATGTGTTAAGTGATTCTTAACCAACGTTAGGATATCATAGTAATTATTATATTTTTATGAATTTAAATGGAATACACAGGCCATGTAAATTTTTTTTACAACGTCAGTTAGTGAATTACAATCGTTAATTTATTAGAAGTGTTTGACTTTTATTTTAATTTTTTAAAAATAATATAATTGAGTAGTTGTGATGCATTGATAATATAAAAAGTTTTACACTAACCGTGGATAACAATTAAACTCTATTTTTATTTATTTAATGTTTTTTTTAAGTTGAATATGTTAATTAGTGTTTTAATGATATATCGATATTTATAGAAAAACATATGAATCTTTAATAAAAATAATAAATTTTATTATTTTTATTTGTAATTAACCCCGACAACTATAAATAAATTAAGGGTTATGTTAACTAGTGTCTCAAACACTGGATAAAGAATATTAAATGAGCTTTAATTATGTTTTTATTCTTTAAAAAATGATAATTACATATACTCCATTAGGACAATACTAACTTGTCTCTTCGAAAAACTCCTTAAAGATCATTAATTGTATCTTGAATTATTAGTATTCTTTAAAATAGAGATTATTAAAAGATATGGTGGTTTTTAAAATTGAGAAAAATAGAGACTTTTACACACTATTACTTTCCATTTTCATTTACGGTTTTTTATTCAAAAATATTACTTTTTCTTTCATATTTAGTTTAAAAAATGATATTGTGGTGTTTCTTTCTATATTTTCTTTTTATTTTATCAAAAGATTTGAATATTTAAACTAAATATGAATTTTTACTTGAGTTTTTTATTTATTTATTTTAATATTTTTGCAATATTTTATCATTAATTTTTTATAAGTTTTTTAATGTTTTGTATAATTAATTTTGCTTCTAAAAAATCAGTTCTCATATTAAAATGATAACTATATTGAACAAAATTAACAAGAAAATATTGCAAAAAAATAAATAATAAGTAAAAAACTCAAATAAAAATTCATATAAAATATAAATATTCAAATGTTTGATAAAATAAAAAGAGAATACGAAAAAACACTTTATCCACTGTATCATTTTTTAAACTAAAATTAAAACAACGTCATTTTGACTATTTTAATCAAAAATTAAAATTAAAATAAAATAAAAAATAAAAAAATTGTTGCATATGCAGTTGATTTTGTTATCAATGATTTTGATATTGAGGAAGGAGATCCCAACATTGAAATTATTTTTCTTTTTTTGAAATTAAATTTAGTAGACAATAAAATTATTTCGTTATAAATTATTCAATTAGATTATGTTGCGATTAAACTTTTGTTTACAATTATATTTTATAATTATGTACTATTTTATTGTGTGTGATACCTATGTATAAAATTTGAATTTAAATTATGAGCTTGTGAGTTTATTTATAATATGATATTCTCAAAAAATTTAAATGCTAGTTATATTTGTAGAGACTGAATCATTCGGATCGACAGATTTTATACTTATATAATTTTGTTATAACGACCGGTCTATTTAACCGAGTTATCCAGTTTAGTCATGTGGTTCGACCAATGACTCAATGGTTCGACCAATAAATCAGTGACCCAATACCCTCACCGGTTTGATGTCCGATGACCGATTCTTAAAACACTCTGAAAAAGAAAAAATAGTGTTTTTTTAATAAGCAGCCGTAAATGAACATCGAAAGTAATAATGTGTAAAGTCTCAATTTTTCTTTGTATAATTTAGAAAATTTTAATTTTTGGGAATTTTATAGTATTATTGTGTATATTGTCATTCTCTAAAGAATTTAGAGGCATTGCATATTCAATATAAAATAATATTAGAGATACAATTAATCAAAATTATTATATTTATCCTATCATATCAATATTTTAAAAATAAAAATGTAATCTAGTTGACAATATAAATATATTTTTAATTTATATTCTTTTTTTTTAGTCTAAAATATTTATATAAACTTTTATACGATGCGAGAGATTAATTATAAGTGTTTAAAATAAAATTTAAAATTTTCTAATATTTAACGTCTATCATTATCTAACGTATAAAACTTTTTTACATTGTTATTCATTTCAATTAAATTCATGATACAAAATAATTGAATTTTTGTATAATCTGTTCATGCAAGTGTCATACTTAATACTTTTGTGCATTAGCCTATAATATAGTTATAAAATAATATAGTTTTTAAAAAATAGTTATAAATAATATAAATATATAATTCTAATTATTTATTTTTAATACGGTTATAATTATAATTGATACTTTAATGATGATATTTTCATAATTACAAGTGAATCAAATATTAAATGTATATATTTATAGGAATTAATACATTCAATTTTTTATGACAAAAATTAGTAGACATTTTAAACGCTCTTAATTTTTTCACTCACATAAATAACAGTATTATTATTACGTAAACAATCTGGTATCTTTGATTTTAATTGGGTACCGATACTCTTGTTCAATCAAATAGTAGATTTAAATGTCATATCTCTTTTTTATTTTATTTTAAAATAAATTAAAATATAATTTACACTAAAAATACTGATATCCAACTATCCAAAAAATTAACTTATTATTATTCAAAGACAGATCAGTATCATAAAAATACATTTTCTACACCATTTTTCATCCACACATTTTCATCAACATTTTGTACACCCAAAAATACATTGTTTGCAATCAAATCTCGTATATATTGCCGTCTTTTCTTTTTCTATTAATATTTTAAGCTCTCCTTTATTTATTTTTTGAAATACAAATATATATGGATAGATAAAAATTTCACAAAAGGGTTACAAACGATACATGAAGTATCCAAAGAGCCATAACAAAAGAAAATATGATCAACACTAAGAAGCAACCGGAAAGAAGGAAACAACAAAAGACATTGTGTATTTCGAGGTTAACTTTGCCACTTAAATACTATAAAAAGAAAACATATCACATGACACATGTTACAAAATGTACACCAAAAACATACTATAAAAAATATATTACTAGTTACTATTTGATATTACATGCACATTAAACACATGATGCTATATAATTATCATGTCTATGTGATATCATACATCTATCATACATACTTTACATTATATCTTGTCTCTATTATATCAGGAGACTTTATTATATTTTCATCATTATATAACTAATTAATTTAACAACAACTACAATGACAATCTTTGTCTCTCCCACATTCTCCACGTGCAGAAAATGTTCCACATAATGACTTGCATTGTATTTTGCATTGAACACTTCTTCCAGACTTACGACATAAACCAGGTACAATTTTATTACATTGTTTTGCCTCTAACATTTCCACTTGATTTCCTGAAAAAAAAAAAAAAAAAAGCACAAATACAGTTAATTAAATAAACAAAAAAAAAAAAACTCGTGTGATTTTATAAAAACTGAATACAAGTATCATAATTCATACCAAAATGAATGGAAAGAATAAGCAAAATAATGAATACACTTTTCATGTCTTTAGTTTTGAGATTAAAAATGTTAAACTTTCAATAATGATGATGTTTTATTAAGTGAGAATCTATGTATATATATACACACATGATAATGCTAAATGTAAGGAATATCATTAACGTTTTTCTCTCTCTTTTGTTAGCATTTTTAGTTATGTATCTTTCTATGGCATTTATCATTTCCGAGAAAAGTGGAATCACCATAGCTCTAACGTCTAAATTTATGTGTATAATTTTACACCTATGTTATGTACAATTATAGAATACACCATGTGATTGGTATGAGAAGGCATTTGGATATATATTGAGAAGTGGATGTCAAAGTTGAACACAAATCTCTAATAAACTATGTTTCCAAGAGTTACACCACAAGTTCAATTCCATCGTCAAGTGTCTCGGTTATAGTGCCTCAAATGAAAAAAATATTAAAATTTATAAGAAAAAAGATGAGGAAATAAGCCCTAGAAATGCGAGACATAACATAAGAGATGCTTAAGCATTGTTCAATTTTTTATGCTGTATTTATCGTTACAAACATTAATTTCTTTTATTTCATATTATTTTTAATGACAAATTAATACATTATAAAAGGAGAAAAATCATGAAATTTCAAATCAAAGTAGTCACAAAGTACAAGATATATAAAGAAGAACTATCGAGGATACACAGAAAATAAACAGCAAATAAATAAACAACAAAAAAATCTAATATGTACCACCGAACGCATGGTCCGCTGATAAAAGTCAATTCTGCTAAAAACAACTTCAATGAAATTAGGCTAGATTTCATACTGCCAGTTTCATGACCAACATATTAGACCTATCAAGAGAGCACCAAAACCACCAACTAATACCGTCCTTTGAGCTAAGACAAGCACTTGATTCCTTATTGGTGTAGGTGAAGGATAGAGTTCTGAATATAGATAGAGAAACTGCAAGAGTTCACCTTTACTTATATAAAACCATTTTTCAGACTTAAAAAATACTCTTCTCTTTCACATTTATTGCATCACCATTAAAGATTACGAGCTCTTCAAATAGATCAAACTACAACATGTCAAATCAAAAGAAAATCACCCCTATACTTAATTCTACACCCTAAAAAGAGGAAAAGCTAAAAAAATAACTTAAGTTTTCTAGGTAGCACTATCTGCCAACCCAATTCCTGAAAGATCTTATACCACACAGAAAAGCGAAATTAGAAGTGATAAAAGATGAGAAACTGATTCGATCAAAGTACCATAAGAGGGACACGATATTCCACCAGGATCAACAATCATTCCCCGATATAACAAGTTCTCCCTAGAGGGTGGGAGTCTATCATGCAAAACCTCTTAAGTGAAAACCACCACCATAAAATAAGCCCAACTAACCTAGATAAAGAGTAGGTAAGAATTCACATTCAAGTTATACTCCGAAATATAGATTGACATTTCCCACTAAATATGATAAGTAGAAGCAACTGAGAAAGTCCCTTATCTAGAATGCTTTCAAATCCACTTGTCTCTATCGAAGGAAAAATCAACACCTTAGAGAAGAGAAAGAATTTTTTCAAACACCACTGTCGAAGAAAAGGGATCTTTGTCGTGTAAGATCCCAAACTATTTTCCCATTAACCACCAGGTCGAACTCTGCCACCAACCCACCCGGATGAACTGAATTAGAGAAGAGATCATGGAACTTAATCTTAAATGTAATGTAACCTAATTAAGGATCATTCCAAAAGAAGGTTTGGGTGTCTGACTTAACTTTCCTAAGGATGTCATCAACAAACCAATCAGAGGGATATTCCTCTATAGATCCAAGGAGAAACACTCCTTTCCACCAAAGAAGTAGACCGAAAATCTGATGTCCTTCCCCCGAAGAGAGGAAACAGTCGAAGCATAAGACATAACTACAAGAATATCTCTCAAAAGATTATTAAAGAAACCTAATATTACTAGAAAATGTGTATGCTCTCATCCATGATTTTCACTTGCCATCGAACCCATATCTGAAAAGGATATAATCCAGGTAAGCTCAAACTAACTGAGTCGTACGCTTTATCAAAATTAACCTTAAAAATAAAACAAGCTTTTTTGTATCTCTTAACTGAGTTTATCATCTCAATAACAGTCAACACTTTACCAACCAACACTTTATCTTTAAAGAAAGTCAGTTGATTAGGAGAAATAATCGTATCTATCATTGAACATACTCTTATGGCCAACACTTTAGCCATCAGCCTATACAAGATTCCACTAAAGAAATCGGCCTAAATTCATCAAATGAGATGAGGCGTTAACTTTAGGGATCAAAGTCACAAATTAGGATGCATAACTATGAGGTTGAAATGAAAAACTATGGAATTGGTCAAACATATTCTCCAGATCTCCTCTAACTAGATTCTAAAGTCTTTTGAGAAGGGAAAAGTTAAACTTATCTGGAGTCGGCTTTTTTCACTATCAGGTTGCAAAACATAATCTAACTCCTGAAGAATAAATGTGGTGGCAAAATAAGACATCAAGTCAAGGTCTATCAACATCTGGTTTTTTATAAATATCATAGAAATGCTTCACTACCTATTGCCTAATTTCAAACACCCCTTAAATCCATTATTCAACAGCCTTCAGAACTAAACTAGAATTTAGTCCACCTTTACTTTTGATTGACACATGAAAGTAGGCATATTTAATGTCTCTTTCCTTATGCCACTTAAACCTAAACATTTAGAATATTTGAGAATCTTTAATCCTTAGTAAGTACCACAAATTTGAAATCGCTTTAGATCCTGACTTAATCTCATCAATCGATAGATTCACACGATCTACCAAAGAATCCACATTGTTAAACACCTCTTTTAAGTTATTAATAAGAAAATCAAGACTGTAAAACATGTGTTTGTTACAATATTTTATGACCAACTTGATAGCTTTAAATTTCTCCAACAAAATAAATGATTTCCAACTGTGGATCTGAGTACCAACCCAAGAGGAGAAAACTAGCTCATAAAGGTTACTATTAGATAACTTGTGGTTATTAAATCTAAAAGGCTTAGGACCCCATAACTAATTGACATACTTAAGAATAACAAGAAAATGATTAGAGACATCCCTAGAAAGAGCCATTGTTATCCCTCACTTCATTTATCCTTCAAAACTAAGTGAACCTTAACTGAATCATCATCTTCTCCTTCAAAATTTCATCTTCCCCAAACAACTCAAAACTTCATTTGACTTGTAATGAGTTTCAAAATTTCATCTTATCCAAATTTTATTTCTTTCATGAAGAGTTTCTAAAATTCATATATTCCATAAATGTGTTCGAAACTCCATCTTTTCCTCTCGAACACCATTGACGCCCTTAAAGATCACTCAGTCAGAACTTGAAATGAAGGAAAGGCAATAAAACTCGAAAGAAAAAAGGAAAGAAAGTGAAACTCGAACAAAGATTCCTCCACCAATGTCTTTATGTTATCCATCATGTTTTCGGAACATAAGTCACTTTATCCATGCATGTAACTTAGAAATATTAGGTATTGTTTTTTATAATGTTTAATGTTGTGCTTGTTATTGAGATTGAAGATTTAACTATGTTAGTAATATATTTTATTGTTATCCTTTCCATATCCATCTTCTAATATTATTTTCATCATCACATTATGTTGAATCTTAAACTACGAATCAAGTATGGTCTACCTCCTTATCAAAATTATCTTGTCAGCAACAATTATGCATCTGATGATTAACATTTTCAGTAACTACGTTAGTAATATGTGTTGTTGTTGTAAAATGTTTGTACTAACCTTGTGTGATTTTGGGGTAGTTTCCTATAGCAGATGAGCAGGTAAATCTGGAAGACCTGGCCTTGAGGGTAGCTCCCGACAGAAGGTAGACGGGTAAACTCGAAAGACCTATTCTTGAAGAAACGTACACTCAATAATTTGTTGTATATTGTGTGATGTGAATGCCTCATTGGTTAGTCAAACGAGATTTTATCAGGTTTTATCTTTCTGTTGTGCATTGTTGTAGAAAAACCAATTGTATACATTTTAGTTAGAGACTTGAATTCTATATGTTTTTAATTTCTTGTCTTTTCCAGCTTATGTATGTTTCTATGTACCATTTATAACATCGCTACATATTATTCTAGACGTATATGTATGTGGTGTTACACGTATGGACTATATCAAAATACATGCATGTCTTAATGATTGCATATTATACAAGAATGAGTATGAAAAAATAAATAAGTGCCTAAAGTATGGGGAATCGCGCTACAAGATGAAGGATAATGGTTATGATGATTATGTTGGCGTAAGCATAAAGGGTCCTCCTCCTGAGGTGATGTAGTACCTACCAATAACTTTAAAGTTTAAGAGACGCTTTGTTAATGTAAATGATGCAAAAAATATTATATGACATACAGATGAAAGAAAATATGACGAAAATATTCCCCATGTAGCTAACTATTTTCAATGGAAGATAATTGATTTGTTGTTTCCGAATTTTGTCCATGAGCCAAAAAAAATTAGTATTGGACTTGCCACTAAAGGAATGAACACGTTTGTTAATCTAATTACTAACCATACTCCATGGTCTATTTTTCTCATAATCTACAACCTAGTTCTATTGTTGTGCATGAAGCGCAAATATGTCATGTTATCTGTGATGATTTTGGATCCAAGACAACCAAAAAATGACATAGATGTTTAACTTTTCATGCAACCATCTTTGTTTTGTTATGCTCAAAATAACAATGGAGTTTTGTAGACAAATCGGTTAAAGCAATTTTTAATCGCACGTAAAATCAATTAACGTTGTTTTTAGATTTGGGGCGACAACTGTATTTTTTATTGATCGCTTATTGTATATAGATGAGTTTGATGTGCTCATTTAATTTTTTTTTGCGTTTGTGCACGTTCGCATTTAATTTGAGTTAAATATTTTTTTATTTGAGATTTATTTTGGTCGAAATAATAAAAATGCAAGATAATAATAATCATAAACATAATAAATAATTCATCCTTTAATTTTTATTTATTATTTTGTAATTTGGTTTGATCTTTTAATCAAATAATGATCTTATTTTTCAAAAAACCATCTAGATCTGCACTAGATGACAAAATATAACAAATTGGCAAACTATTTTCAAAATATCTCACATCCCTCACTCTCTTCCACGTTTTCACTCGTTCTCTATTTCACACTTTTTTTCATCACACTCATTTCACACTGAATTGCATTTTGTTTCACTACAAGTAGAGGGCAATATAGAGGCAAGAGGAAAACAAAAATCAGAGAAAGGAATAGACGCATCATCATCATATCTCCAAGGCCTAAAATGCCTAGAATCTTAAGGGTGGATTGTGGCCATCTGATATCCATCAAGTGGTCTAGATCATTCAAGTTTTATTTCTAATTTTTTAGTTTGATCTTCGGCCTCAGGCCCAATTTTTTGTTTTTTTACTTTACCAAACCCACCAATTCACTCTTTGCACCTCTCCTTAAGCTTATATTTTTATTTCATTTATTTTTATTTGGGTTAAATTAATTTTTTTCCTTTATAAATATCTCAAATTTTATTTTTTTTTCATTATTGAAAAATGATATATTTTAATTCTTAAAAAAAATGTATTCACGCAGTTTTAGTCCCTGATATTTTTTAAAACTTTGAAAATTAATTAACTACTCTTTAACTTTTAAATTTTTGAATAATTTTTTTCATACATGTTTAAAATACTGTAAAATATTTATTTATCAATTTTTTTAACTGAGAATAATTAAATATGAATTTTAAAATTAAAAAAATAATGATAAAAGTAACGAAAATATCAACTTAGAAATCAAATTTTGAGTTCTTTTTTTTTTTTAAGGAATTTTTTATAACGTTTTAAACAAGTCTGTAAAATAAACACTCAAAAATACACATTAGTTTAACAGTAGGGACTAAAACTATGTGCATAATAATTTTGTAGGCATCAAAGAAAGCTATTTTTCTTAATAGGGACCAAATATTAAATTTGGTAATTTTATAAGGACCAAAAACATATTTAGCCCTTTTTATTTTAATAAATATATTAATTGATCTATTTTGCATTGTGATAAATTGATTAATTGTTAAATATTGCTATAATAAATATCAAAATCAATACCCCAGATTATTTTCAAAAAAAATCAAACACTTCCAAAATTTAATCCAACTCAAACTCGTTTTCTAATTTAAAATCAGATGAAAATGACTAGTTGGATGCATATCTCTTTTTTCTCGAGTTTTTGGATATAAGTCGTATAACTTGTCTTTTGAATACTCGTCATTCTCTCAAAAAGTAATAACGCAATAGAATTCAACCAATTGAGCTACTAGCTCAAGTGGTAGCAGGAATTGCTATGAATATGTACTTAACCCCTAGGTACATGGTTCGATTCCTGCGGGAGGCAAAAACAATATTTCCTGGGCAGCCGATAAGCGGACCTAGGGGGGATTATTGATTAAGCCGGTAACATGCTCGGTTGGCCGACACGGTTGATGCGTGCAGCGGATATTGGGGTGTAAAGGTTAAAAAAAGAAAGAAATTTGATTGCAAGGGTTTTGAACTTTTCAAAAGTGAGAGGTAGTTGATTTCACAAAAAATCACAAAAATAGTTATGAAATTCTTACATGAAAAGAGATAAAAAAAATTGATTTTATATGTGCTTGAGATTAAGCACAAAAATGGATGGGAAAAGTTAGTTAGATTTGAGACAATAACATTTCATGATTTGAGTCAAATGAGCAAGTAGAATGAAATAATTTCTCATAAAAAAGTCTCATTTTTGTCTGATTCGAGTTACACAGGTCCATGATCAAATCATGTGTAAGGCTTGATTTGAATCAGATATAGCAGTGGCTAATAGGAAGTTTATGATTTGAGTCATGCTTAAACTATGATTCGAATCACATATAGCTACATGATTTGAATCAAGAGTAATTTGTGATTCGAATCATAAACACCCAAATTTCCTATTTTGCCTTTGTTTTTCTTGATTCGAGTCAGGGATTATGAGTGATTTGAACCACACACAAAAATTTCAATTTTTCAAGTTTTTCAAAATAGTTTGAGATTTCGCTTCCCACATGACTTGGATTGATATCACCTATGATTCTTGTTCCATTAACTCATGAAATTGACGTAAACCATCATGATGAAGGCTCAAAAATAAAAATTAATTTATGCATGATAAAAAAAACAAATTGGTTCGAACTTAATTAAGAAATATGAAATCCTTAGGGAGACTCAGTAAACGGTATTTAACGATAGTGATAATACATGCAACAAAAAAACGTATTGGGGGTGCTCCCCCTGCATGTGTTAAGGACATGCAACAATCTTCCCCTATGGATATGCAGTTTTACCACGTGCATGGTATGAAAGATTGCATAAGGAATTGGTTCATTTTGGCTTAAACTCAAGTAAATATGATCATTCTTTGTTCATTTACAATCATTACAATGTCACACTATATGCCCTTGTCGATGTAGGTGATATCCTCATAACAGATTCTTCCTCTAAACTACCTCATGTGCTTATTAATAAACTTCACACAAAGTTTGCACTCGAGAAACTTGGCGTCCTTTAATATTTTATTGGCATTGAAGTTCATCATCACGCCAATGAAACTCTTCTTCTTACACAAACTAAGTACATTCTTGACCTATTATTAAAAGTCCATATGCTGGAAGTAAAGGTTGTGGCTACTCCCATGTTCAGTCAGTGCAAACTAAGAAAGTGTGGCATTGATGTCATGACAGATCCGCTCATGTATCATTCTACAATTGGGCCCTTATAATACTTAACTCTCACTGGATCTGACATAGATTTCTCAATCGATAAAGCATGGAAATTCATGTCCTTACCACTGAACTCCCACTAGGATACAGTTAAACGAATTCTATGTTACTTAAGTGGTACGTGAACACACAATTTATTACTTGCATCGGTCCAACATCCACCAAAACTCTCCCTACATGCCTACAACGATTCAGACTGGGAAAGAAACCCTGATGATCATCACTCAACGTTTGGCTCATGTGTGTTCTTTGGGCCAAATTCAATGGCTTGGAGCATGAAGAAACAAGGGCTTGTAGCACGCTCAAGCACAAAGGTTACATGGCCTTCTCACATTCCACTGCCGAATTATTGTGGATTGAATTTCTTCTATTTGAACTGGATGTTGAGTATCATATGCCCACCTTACTATATGACAACCTCAGTGTTGTCCTTCTCTCTCATTACCCGATACTGCATGCAAGGACCGAGCACATTAAACTTGATATTCACTTTGTTAGGGGAAGGTAATGGCCAAACAGCTTCACATACAACATGTTTCATCTCATGCCCAACTAGCTGATGCACTCACCAAGCCACAACCAATAACTATGTTTGCAGATTTTCGAAACAACCTCAAAGTAGTTTAGTTGCAACCACCATGATCTTGAGGGGGTGTATTAGAAGAGAGTACATGTATGTATGATCATAGACTATGCATGAGAATGTAAGTGATGTACATATAAGCTAACTCTTGTAATGTTGTGAAATTAATCAATTAATAAAATAAGCAAAGCTTTATTACAATGATGAAGTGCATACTCTCCTTTTTCTTCGTGAACAAGCTATTGTTCTAACACTTGTTAAAATTATTTGATTTTATAGGTAAAAAATTATGAATGTAATTTAATAATTTTTTGTTGTTATATTTTATTTTTTTTGGAAATCTTAGTATGGACCTTGCGACCGACTAATCCAAGAAGGATATATAATCTCACCGTCTATTAGCAGAAGCCCCGTTTAATAATGTTTGTTGTTATATTGTTGTTGTTAGAAATATTAAAACTCAACAATAGCAATTCATACTTTCTTAACAAAATTAAATATTTTTTACAAACATGTATTAAAGAAAATAATGTTATCAATTAATATTATAAGAGAACATAAATCAACCTTGATCAAAACATTTCTACATTCTTGCAATCCGAGAATGGCTTTGTATTGTTGATTTCACGTTGATGAAAAATCAACGAATCCTCACTGGAAAAATGAACAGAAAAGAAAGTGAAATATTTTCATTACGTCATTCGTTACCTCATCCACACCAACGAATATATAGGTCATATTTCAACCAAAATATAAAGAAAACATGTTCAGTAGATTCTTAATTCTTATACTAAATAATCTGTGGGTTTAGTTCCACCGTGCAGTAGAAGGGATCCAATAAAACACATAGCTTGATCTGTACAACACATGAACTGATAGCTCCGGTGGAGTTCAAACCAAAAACATTTAACATGAACACATTCTTATATCCCAAGAATTTACCAAGATGTTGAATAAAACCAATAACTACTAAAAATTTGAGAGAGGAACGAGATATGGAATGCAAAGCACTTTATTAATAAATTTATGAGTTAACCATTTCACAATGTGAATATTATTATTACGTGCTTATCCGTATAACCATTTAATTTAACATTAACTACAATGACAATCTTTGTCTTCTCTACATTCTCCATGAGCAGAAAATGAACCACACAATGCCTTGCAATGTATTTTGCAAATCAAGTTCCTCCCAGTGGTACGACATAAACCAGCTACCACTTTATTACATTCTTTTGCATTTAACATTTGCACCTCATTTCCTGCATAAATTAAACACACATATCAAATTAATTAAAGAAAAGAAACACACACTCATGAGATTTCACAAAAATTAAAAACAAATATTATACTAACTCATACCAAAATGAATAGACAAAATAAGAAAAATGATGAAGATTATTTTCATATCTTCGATTTTGAAAATAAAATTTTCAACTTCTAGTAATGATGTTTCATTCAATGGATATATATATATATATATATATATATATATATATATATATATATATATATATATATATATATATATATATATATATATATATATATATATTGTTTTTAGATTGTTATATTAATCTATACAATACTAATAAAACATAAAAAGAAGTTTTTTATAAAACTTTAAATAAAAATGATTTTAATAGTGTTATATAATTTTGTGTAAAAAAAGATTATAAATTTTTTTTTATAAATGTTTTAAGTGAAAATTTAGTTAAATAGTTATTCTTAAAATGTTATTTTAGATTTATCATCATCTTATTGAAACTTTTTTTTAACATCAAAATTTTAAAAAATTATTTAATTTTAAAGTTATTTCAAACATGGTCGTCTTGATTAATTCAGAGTCTCTGTTCTAATATAATTACGTTGTTAATAAAAAACATAAAAAATTATTTTAAAAATTACCATTAATTTAAATTATAAATAACAAAAAAATTTAACTATTTCTATCTTTTTCTAATTTTTAAGTAAAATAAATTTTATAAATAATTTTATAATTTTATTTTTATATAAAATTTACTCTATATTTAAATTTATTTATTTTAGTATATTTAACTAGTTAATGGCTAAATATTATTACCTCTTGGGGAATGCATCGCGGGACGTGTCACAAGCTTCACAAATGCAAGGAGGCATTTCATAAGCTTATTATTATTATTACTATCAATTGTTACTATACATTTGCATCAATATCTATTATTTAAACTAAGGTAAGTAGATTATTATTGGGAGGCCCTTTTAAACTGAGGTACTAGATCATAATAATTGGAGGCCCCGTGCAAGGGCACTGCTTGCACAGCCGGCCCTGATTTCAAATCATTTTTCATAAAATTCATTTTTAAAATATAAATTTTTGAAAAAATTATGATTTCGTTTATACTTTGATCATCAATAATGCATGTTTATGTTATAGAATGTCAAAATTTATCTTTTAATTTAGGAAAAACAAATATAAAAAACTTATAATATTTTTAAAATATAAAAAAAATCTCTTTTTAAAGTTGAAACAAACATGTCCATAAAAAAGCATAAAAAAGTCTATACAATTTTCTAAATATAATATTGTAGGCTATATTTTGGATTTTTTCTATAAAAGATAATATGTAGATATTTTGAATCACAATAAAAAAAATAAGAATAGATATGAATCCAACAAATTTAATTAATTTATCCTTTTATAAATTAATGTTTATATATTTATTTTACCTTTTTGTCAGATATTGAGATAAAAAATGTTAATTAGATATTTTTTATTAAAAATAATTTATCTAATAAAAAAGAGAAAGAAAAAAAAGATGAGAGGGACGTATAACCTAACCCTTTAAAAAGTTAGAAAACAGTTGAACATGTTGAACTTATCTCTCAAAAAAAAACTTTTAAAAACATAAATAAAAAGTAAATCTTACTAAGTGTCATAATTAATAAAAAAAAAAATTTACATTAACTAATTTATCTACACATCAATTATAACAAGAAAAGCACCAATTAACTTTTATTTTAGGTGTGGAAGGAGATCGACGTTTGATGTCAAAATATGAAATAATTGTAAACTCGTGAATTGAAGAGTAAATGTCACTACGCCAAAAATGACTTTAGGCAGCATTTATTTTCAAAAGCGCTGCTATAAGTTAAATAAAAAATAAAACACTGTAAGTATGTACGACATTGTGTAAAAGCGCTGCTAAAAGGCCCACCTTAGAAAAAAGCATATCCCATATATATCAATTATTTAACATGAAAAATATCTCTATAAAGTCTTGTTGGAACAATTAGGTGTTTCAAGAAAAAAAGAGGAAAAAGATGTAGGAGAGAGAAAAAAAGATTCACACATAATCTCCACCATTTATTTTAGGGTTAAATACGTTTTTAGTCCTTATAAATATGCAGGATCGCATATTTATAGGGACTAAAAATTGAAATTACATGCATAAAAATTTTAGAAGGACCATTCTTTGAAGGAAAATTTTATAGGGACTAAAAATGCAGGATCGCATATTTATAGGGACTAAAAATGCAGGATCGCATATTTATAAGGACTAAAAATGCAGGATCGCATATTTATAGGGACTAAAAACGTATTTAACCATTTATTTTAAAATCTAATGGTTTAGATTCATTCTCACATTCTCATATAAATACTAAATATTTATGGTAGTAACCATTATGGTAGTAACTATGGTGTATTTATTTTTGCACATAAATTGTTCATGCAGTTATGGTATTTTTCAATTTAATTGTTCATTTTTTTCTTCATTATATTAAATTATTAAGAAAATGTTCTTATTTTATATTTGTCAGACACAACCATGGCATGAATAATAAAATATTACATATGACTTTTTTTAAAAAAAAATAAAGGTATTTTTAGTTATATTTCTCCTTAAATTTAATCGTACATTCTCTTTTTCCAATAACTAATTGAAAAATGTGAGGTGGAATTATAGAAAAAATAAGAGTATAATTGACAAATTATAATATTAAATTATAAAACAACACTTAAATAGAAAAACAAATTCTTCTAAAACGATACTTAAAAAGGAACGAAGGAAATAATTAATTAAATTTTTTATTTTATTATTATTTTAAAATTATGGGACATTGACTACCATAATTTTGAAATTTGGCTCCACTTTCTCCATCTTCTCTCTTGACTACCACTGTGCAATTTTTTCATTTTATTAATTTATACTAAATTGTAATTATAATTCTATAACTTTTCTCCTAAAATATTACATATGATTTTTTAAAAAAAAGATAAAGGTATTTTCAATTATATTTCTCAATAAATTCAATCATACACTCTCTTTTTCCAATAACTAATTAAAAATGTGAGGTGAAGTTATAGAAAAAAATAAGGGTATAATTGACAAATTATAACATTAAATTATAAAACAACACTTAAATAAGAAAAAAAAATCTTCTAAAATGACACTTAAAAAGAACGGAGAGAATAATTAATTAAATTTTTTATTTAATTGTTATTTTAAAATTATGATACATTGACTACCATAATTTTGAAATTTGGCCCCACTTTCTCCATCTTCTCTCTTGACAACCACTAAATCATTATATTGTGCAATTTTTTCATTTTATTAATTTATACTAAATCATAATTATAATTCTATAACTTTTCTCCTTAATTTACCATTCAAAACTCCCTTCAAAATTAATTTACTTACTATTTAATACTAATAATAATAATATTAAATTAAAATATTGGAACTTTTTCGCTACCTCTGCTAGGGTTTAGATGACCAAAGCAAAACGGCGCGTCGGCCGGCTGAAATCTACGGCGGCGGCGCCCCAAGGATCAGCGGAACCACTCAAGACTACCCTAGTGCCTACACCAGTCCCCCCACCAGTTCCTCCTCCAGTCCCTACACCAGTACCACCGGCAAAACCTCTGGGAGACACCACCAAAGGAAAGGAGACAAGTGCAGCAGCAAATGAAGATCTCTCTGAGAAGACTACAAAACCTTGGGTGAAGATCCTCCAAGGAAACAGAAATTTGAGTAAAGGAATGGCTGTAGAATTTGTGGCTCCGCAAATCATCAATGGAGAGGAAAAGATTATTATCGACGAAAGTGATGTTGCGAGTGAATTAACCTACTGGGAGAATGCGGTGATTCTCTTCGCTCTGGGAGAAACACTTTCTATGCACGCGGTCAAAAACTTCATGGAGAAATCGTGGAATTTTGTAACCTTACCAGAACTTTACTTCAACGATGCTGGGTACTTCATTGTGCGCTTCAAGAGCTATGAAGACCAGAATAAGGTTATGGAGCAAGGTCCATACTTCATTTATGGGAAACCTATCTTTCTGAAGTATTGGTCTATTGATTTTGAATTGAAAGCTGATCTTCTTCGCGTATTACCTCTGTGGATTACACTACCAAATCTCCCACTGTATCTCTGGGGGGAGAAGAGTATTTCAAAGATTACTAGTGCTGTGGGAAGACCTATAACAACAGACGAATGTACAACACGGAAATTGCGTATCTCCTATGCTAGAGTGCTAGTAGAGGTTGATATCACAAGACCTGTCAAGGAAACAGTTACAATCAGAGACCATAGTGGAAAAGAATGGGAGCAACAAATAGATTATGAGTGGAGACCTAAATATTGCCAGACATGCTTGAAGATTGGACACGATTGTGCTACAAAGAAAACAACAGGGCAACCAAAACCTCAGCAAAGAGTTTGGCAGAAGAAACTACCAGCTCCAGAGAACAAGGATATAGAAGAAATGAGAGAGGAGGCACCAAAGAAAGATAACAACCCCTCGGAAGAAGAATGGACTCAAATTGCATCTAATAGGACTGACAAAGCACAAAAGAAGATCAATTTTACACCACCTGAGGATTTACTTGTCCAGAATGTATTCACACCCTTAGGGATTGGAGTTAATCTCGTAGGGGAGTCAAGCAATACCAAATGATCACAACCTGGAATGTGAGGGGCATTAATAAAGATGCTAGGCATCTTGAGGTTAGCTCCCACCTCAATGGTTTACAGGTACCTATAGTTTCTTTACTTGAAACCCGAGTTAAATATGCTAATGCTGCTAAGATTAGAAATAGATTTCATAATAATTGGTCATTTACTGATAACTACTCCCACCATTACAATGGGAGAATCTGGTTGCTCTGGAAAGACCATGAAGTGAAAATAAAGGTCCTCAAAGTGGAGGAACAATTTATTCATGTGGAGGTCTTAAGTGTGGACAGAAAGCATCAATACTATGCTACAATTGTCTATGCTATGAACCAACTTGAGAAAAGGAGGGTTTTATGGTCTCTAATTGACAGGATAGGGGATAATATGAACAAGCCTTGGATTATTATGGGGGACTATAACAATGTTCTGTCCAGTCAAGACAGGATAGGGGCAAATCCAGCTGCTATCAGTGAGTACAAGGATCTGGTTGATATGATGCAGAAGAATGACCTCTATGAAACCCCCACCAGGGGTTGTCACTACACCTGGTCAAACAAACACTCTACTGGAGCTATTTACTCAAGAATAGATAGACTTGTTGGGAATGCTTTATGGTTTCAGAACTTTCAACATGCTATTGTGGAAGTTCTTCCTCCTAGTATCTCAGACCACTCTCCAATTAGAATGAGATGGTTATCTGATCAGCATAGGAGAAAACATGTATTTAAGTTTCTGAATTGCCTTAACAGGAGGGAAGGGTATCATGATATTCTAAGAAGCAGCTGACAGCAACGAGCACAGAGCTCCTTTATGCATAAACTTTGGGTTAAAATCAAAAGGCTCCAGCATCCCCTCAAACCTCTTCAAAGAGAATTCTCTGCCATCAGAATTCAAATTCAGAAGGCAAGAGAGGACCTGGATGAATCTCATACTCTACTGCAACATAAGTTGTTTGATGAGGACACTGTGGAAATGGTGAAAACTAGAACAGCTAGGGTAGTGGAGCTTAACCAGATGGAGGAAAGCATTCTCAAACAAAAGGCAAAAATTGAGTGGCTCAAATTGGGTGATGGGAGCAATTCCTTCTTCCATAATTCTATCAAGGAGAGGAATAAACACAATAACATGAACACTCTGACATCTCTCAATGGTGAACTGCTGAGCAACAAGAAAGATATTAGCAATGAAATCCTGAGCTTTTACAAAGGGCTGGTAGGGACTGCTGCCAATAGCATATAAGGGATTGACCAACCCTGCATTCTGAGAGGTAGTACTTTATCCAGGGAGGAGGCTTTGGCTTTGATTTCCCCTATTTCTGAGCATGAAATTTGGGAAGCTTTGGAGGGCATTGGAAATACCAAGGCACTTGGAATCTATGGATTTAATTCCTACTTCTTCAAGGATGCCCGGGGAATCATTAGACTGGATGTGATTGAGGCAGTCCAGGAATTCTTCAGAAGTGGAAAAATGCAAAAAGCTATGAAGTGCTCTATCATTACTCTCATTCCAAAATTTGGGGAAGCTGCTACCATCAAAGATTGGAGGCCCATATCTTGTTGCAGCACTTTCTACAAGATCCTCTCAAAAATTATGACTAAGAGGTTAGGTAAAGTCTTGAATACTATAGTCAATGAGAATCAGTCTGCCTTTATTCCTGGAAGGATTATCCATGATAACATAATGATGGCTCAGGAATTGATCAGAGGGTATAGAAGAAAATATTTGTCTCCCAGATGTATGATCCAAATGGACATACAAAAAGCCTATGACATAGTTGAGTGGCCTGCCCTAAAACAAATCATGTGCTCTATGGCCTTCCCTCAGAAATTTGTAGATTGGACTATGGCCTGTGTTACTTTTGTTTCCTACAGGTTTTCTCTAAATGGTGAATTTAGTCAGGTCCTTCAAGCTAAGAGAGGCTTGAGACAGGGAGATCCCATCTCCCCCATGCTTTTTGTCCTAATAATGGAGTATCTTCATAGAATACTACAAACTGTTCAAGATGAGCCTGATTTCCATTACCATCCTAAATGTGCTAAGATGAAACTTGTTAACCTTTGTTTTGCTGATGACATCTTGTTATTTTCCAGGGCTGATATCTCCTCCATCAGAATAATCATGAACAAAGTGCAGGGTTTCTCTAAAGCTACTGGGTTACACATGAGTGTACCAAAGAGTAAAATTTACTTTGGTGGTGTAAATGCTGATGTGCAGCAGCTGCTGAGACAGGAAACAGGATTCCAAATAGGCTCCATGCCTTTCAAATATTTAGGGGTGTCTTTGGATAGCAAAAAACTCACAATTGCAAATTGCCAACCATTCATTGAGAAGATGATGTGTAGACTTAATCACTGGTGCACAAGATTGCTCTCATAGGCAGGCAGATTGCAATTAGTGAAGAGTGTTTTGTTTGCTATAGCAAACTACTGGATGCAGATCTTCCCTCTCCCTAAAAAAGTCATATCTCACATTGAAGGCATGTGTAGAAGATTCTTATGGTCTGTAAAAGAGGACGCGAGGAAAACTGCTCCTGTTTCATGGGAGACTATTTGCAACCCTATAGCTGAAGGTGGGCTGAATGTTATAGGACTTGGATGGTGGAATCGGGCAACTCTTGGTAAAATGCTCTGGAACTTATATCAGAAAAAGGATAGATTGTGGATTAAATGGGTGCATCATTTCTATATGAAAGGCAAAAACCTCATTCATTACATGCCTAAACCCACGGCCTCTTGGATCATACGAGCCCTTTTCAAACATAAGGATGTTATCATAGAATTTGATGCTTGGAAGGAGTTTGATTTGACTGGTATGTACAGAACCAGTAGAATTTACAGAGAACTCAAAGGTCCCAATCCGATTGTACCATGGAAGAATTTGATTAGGGGAAATTGGGCAAGACCGGGGTCAATTTTCAAGTTATGGTTGACTTGCCAAAGAAGATTGCAGACAAAGGATAGATTGGCTAAGTTTGGAACTCTGACAGATGGAAAATGCCTCTATTGTGATGAGTTTGAAACATGTGACCATCTCTTTTTTGAATGCAAAGTTCCTAATACTCTTTGGCAACAGGTACTAGATTGGCTAAAACTAGCTCATCTGCCCCAAGCCTGAGAGCTGGAATTGCAGTGGTGCATCACTAACAGTCGCGGCAAGAGTCACCGGGCCAAGATGCTTAAAGTTTGTCTGGCTGAAACGATCTATTGTGTGTGGATTAATAGAAACAGGAAGGCTTTCCAAAGGGCCAATGCCAAAGACCTTGTCTCTCATGATATAAAAGAAGTGGTCCTTGAGAGAATTCATATTGATTGGAAGTTGCTTAACTATTGTAATGTAGTTCTTGCTAATTAGTTTTTGTGTACTTGTGAGGCTTGGACCTATGGGTCAGCTTGTACTTAACTATATTTTTGGAATAAAAATTTCATATTTGCTCCAAAAAAAAATTAAATTAAAATTAATTATAATAAAATTCATTTACCCACTACCTATTAACCAAAATAATGATAAAATTCATTTACCCATTACCTATTAACCAAAATAACCCACTACCCATTTCCTAATTTTTTAATTTTTTAAATTTATTTTAAAAAAATTAATAATAATAATAATAATGCTCAATTAAAATTAATAATAATAAAGTTCATTTATCCACTAACTGTTAACCAAAATATCCCACTACCCACTTTCTAATTTTAAATTTTCTTAAATTTATTTAAAACGACATTAAAATTGTAAAAGAATAACATTAACCCACGTTAAATTTTTAAAACCCACTACCGAATTTCCTAATTCCATTTTTTTTAATTTATATAAAAAAGATAAAAGATTAATTAATTAATTAAAAATTAAATAAACTATCATAATTCATTAATACAAATAGAAAAAAAAAATCGCGCACACATGAAAAATAAGGACTTTCTATTGCATCCACCTTTTATCACAATACAATATCTTTAATCATCCCACAACTTTATTTCATAAACCCACGAACAACTACTTCATAGTTCATACAATGCATAAAGATTATTTGATGCACATTTTGCTACACGACTAAGCTTTCATGTGTTCTCAACCTGTTTAAAAAAGTTTACTTCCCCTTTCATTTGTATGGATGCTATTTTTAATTTTTTTGGTTAAATATGCTCTTTTTTAAATATTTTGTTGAATAAGTTAGATTATGTAAGATTGAGAATAAAAAGATGAAAGTTAGAAAAAAATTAATCAATATTATAATATGTTATGATATTTTAATTTTATTGATTTTTGTTATTTCTTTTTTTTTAGGTATTGATTTTGAAGTTCTTATATAGATGTTTATTAATTTTAATTTATTTATCATTCACTTTTTTATCTTTTTTTATTTCTATCTATTACTTATGCTTTTTTTCTTTTTTTTTATTCTTTTTTTATTTTTGTTTATCATGTTTTTTCTAATTATTGTAGCTTAATTTTTGAATTTTATTATTTACGTATGCAGAATAATAAGTTGATTTCTAAAATTGATTAGTATATGAATTTTTGTTTATATACAATTTGCATTTTTTTAATTACCTTATAAATATATATTTTATTTTTTTATTTAATTCAAACTATTACATTGATCATATTTTTTTATAAAATTAATAATCATCAAAGCTTATATTTTTTCTATATCAACGTCGTGACTATTTCTTTAAGAGTAATGCTATTTAATACGAAAGAATTTGAATAAGAGACACAAAAATGTACATGTGTCATTAATTTAGTGGATAATTTTATTTTATTATAAATTAAATCTCCTTTTTAATAGGAATTATGGGGTAGTTGTGATAAAGAATGGTTGAGATTTATTCATGTTTTTATTTTTTTTACTAATAAACGTTTTCCTTTTTTTAATTGATAAAAAAATAAATTAAAAATTATATGTAACTTTTTATTCTTAAAATTAATAACTTTAAAATAGAAGGAAGTTTTAGAAGACTGAGAAAAACTTAAATTATATGTACAAAATTGTAACTACTCATAAACAAGTAAATTATTTGTATAAAATTATATTGAAATATTTATTCATAATTTTTTTATAAAATACATTTATATAAATATGTTCTAATTTATTTTTTAAACTGTCAATACATTAAAATCTATCTGTGCATCCTACAAGCAAATGTCTAGTATTAAAAAAAAAACAAAAAGATATCATAACCAATGATTCATAGGTAGGGTATGGTATCCGGTGCGGGATACGTCAAATAATGAAGAAAAAAACATCTCTATAAAAGATTAAAAAAATCAAAATTAATGTAAAGATAGAATAATGAAGAAATTAAAATACATCAATATACTATACTGATATTTAAAAAACAATAAATTTCACTCGAAATCGGATAATAAGAAAAAATGAAATATGGTAGTATATCAGGTACGGTACGTATCCTGTATAACCAAATACAAAAGGTTCAAAATCACATCTTTACTCAGCATGATTGAGGAACAACAAAAGTAGATGTTAAAAAGCAACAACAATCCCCCGCAACTGCGATCGGGAGGGGGCTTGACCCACTTGATGCCAGAGCTGTTCCCCCGAACCGGACTAAACCGGTGGTTATAAACCAAAAAAAAAAAAAAAAAAAAAGCAACAACAATCACTTACAGAAACACCACAATTACAACAAAAGAAAGAAAGAAAACAAGAAGGAAATACACAATCACAACTAGAATCCAACAACAACAAAAATCAGAGATCTGAGAGAGAATCTCATAGTTTATTAAATTTATAATTGTAACACTTTTTTTGTTAACCCTAATTAACCATATCACAATGTATTATTCGATGGTTATTATATATAACCATTTAAAAACAACAAGTACAATGACAATCCTTGTCTTCGCTACGACATTCTCCCTTTGCACCAAATGTACCACATTCTCCCATGCAATTCAAGTTGCAAAAGAAACTCTTCCATTGCTGACTACAATATCCAGGTATGATTCTAGTGCATCCTTGTGCCTCTAGCACTTCCACTTCATTTCCTGCACAAAACAACAAATCCAATTTATCCTAAACAAATAAAATCATAATTAATTCAAATATCATAACTCATAACTCATACCAAAATGAATTGAGAAAATCAGCAAAATAATGAAGAGGATTTTCATATCTTTGATTTTGAGAAGAAATGATACAACTTTCATTTAGTGTGCGTATATATATAAAATGTCATTAAATAATTTTTTATTTTATTTAGAATTATTTATTTTCAATACGGATATAGTTGCTATTTGATTATATTTTCATAATTGCAATTTGAGTCAAATATTAAATGTCCATATCTATACCGTAATTAATACATTCAAAATCTTTATGACAAAAATTAATTCATTTTATTTTCAACACGTTATATATCTTGGTCAATCACATAAATACATATTAAGTCAGTACTATTAATCTTTTGGTGCATTTGTTAAAAGAGGGGGGAAAAACTGGAAATAAAAATATTACACTGATTATCATGGAATCATCTTGAAAAATATCTTGAAATACTCATGTCATAATTCTTCAAAAGATGATTTTGATCAACTTCCAAAAATAATTATTATTTTCTTATACAGAAACAAATAAAGTATTGGCTTAAATTTGTGTATGCAGAACATACATGAACCGGTATAATGGTTTTCTCATGCATGCACAAGGTGTAAAATAAGGCATTTATAGAAAACTATATTTTTGTGAATAATGTACTATGGTCGGTGTAAGATATTTCGAGGCCTAAAATGAATTTAAAATTAGGAATTTATAACATTATTATAAAATTAATAACTTTTTTTGTTTTTTGTTATAATTATTTATTAAACTATTATAATTAATTTTGTTGAACATTTTCTTTTTAATTTGAAACTAAAATTAATTAGATATACGTCTACCATCCGTATTTTATTATAAGTCATTTTGGAAAAATAATTTGTATTTTAATATAAGTTGTTTTACAATTTTAATAAATATATAATGATTTTTTTCTATTATATTCTTAAATATTTATTATTCTCTCTCCTTTCAATTATGTAAATTTATTTTCTACATATCATTAAGAGAATACAATTATTATTTTTCATGTAAAAATTATTATTTTTCTTAATATGTGTGAAAAGTTTAAAAAACTTAAAAGTTTATATATAATAAAATTATTATTAAATTAATCAATCAAGTGATACACATTCTAAATATATGCTAATATTTAATTTACATAAATAATAATCTAAGCAATTATTAATTCTATTTGTGTGTTATATAATCAATTAAAACTTATCATATTGGTTTAAAAAAATTGATACCTAGGTGGGATGATTCAACCTGACAACATATATACAAATTTTTACACTTTTTGAAAAAAAAAACTTTTAAAAAGTTATGTGAAAATTAAATATCTAATAGTTAAAATAAAAATTTAATAGAACCATGAAAATTTCAAAAGGCAAAAGGTTGGGAATCTACTAGAAATTTCTTGCCAATATAAAAATTTGATATTCATCTATACAAAATAATTAGAAAAATCTGATATAATATAGTACACTGGATTTTTTTTAAACCCAAACAAAATTATGGTGTTCTTGTATCTTTGATGAACGATGGTAAATTTTACTTCCAATAGTTCTTCATCATTAATTTGATAGATTTTACTTATAACTTTTATTTTTACTTTAGAATTTGTTAATCAACTTATTGAATTATGAGTAATTTACTTATTTTATAATTAACTGATATTTTTCTCCCGAGCATAAATGTTATCAAGGACACAATATACTAGAAGACAATCCAGTATTATTATGGTTATCATTCATTCTGATTTAACAAATTTGGTAAGAGACGGAAAGGACAAATGTATTCTTAGTTGTGAGGGGCAGAAATTACAAGAACAAAGGAAAGTTGTAAATTATTTGTAGTAGAAGAGTTATGTGCTCTTTTCGGTTGAGGTATGTGTCATCTGGTTGTGATTGGAACATAAAGTTTAAATATGATATTCACAGCCACCGTCTATCTGACGATTTAGACGGTCATGACATACTTGGCCATCTAAAACCTAAAGAAAGACAATTTGTGGGTGACATGACAAAATACAACACGGCGTCGAGGTTCATAATGGGTACGTTGAAAGATATAATAATTTGACAAATTTTGGGCAATTGTATAAGAAAAGATAAACATAATCCTCTACTATTAGAGGTCCATTGACAAAAAATGCAACATTTGTTGAGCTTAATTCATAAAGAAAAGTATATGTGTTGGAACCAAAATAAGGAGGACTTGGATGTTGTGGGTGATATATTTTGGACACATCCTGAATATAGAGCGTTAAAATGCGCAAAAAAGCTTATGCAAAATTTAGTCCATGACTCGATGTTCCCCTTTGGTAGAGTGTTGAACCACAGTCTGGTCGATCCAATCAAAGTTAGCCCAAATAGCTTACACTTGGAAGCTTCGTCGGCGTGGAAGTAGTTCAATCGATCGTTGACAAGTTGCACATGTTCTTCGAGATATCCTTTCCTGTTGTATTAGCCTAACTTAGGAGGCTTCTCCAATAACTTCGGTATTATAGTGTCTAAAATATGGATGCATATAAGATGTTTTTGTGGATTCTTCATCGGTGGTTTCTCTATTTGATCCTGCAGAGGAGCATGGTTGCCCTAGTTTCCCTTGGGGCTCAAAGAAGGAGTATGGTGCTTCATACTATTCTTGTGATTATGTGATTTTGAATCTTTTTCTCTTCTCGACATAGTCGGCTCAAGGATTGTGGCTTGACTTCTCTTTCACAGGGCCTTATGCACGGTGTTTCCCCTTGAAGGCGCGTTGTGTATGCTTTCTTCAAGACGAAGCAGCCTATCTTTTATCACCTATGAATTATGTTGCCAAACAATGTTATACATGTTGTTTAGCTATTCATCGGTGCCTTATATTCTGATATTTGCTTGCAACAGTTGGAAACTTGGTAGCGTTTTAGGTTGTGAAGCTAGCAGTGGTATCAGAGGTCTAATCGGAGACACTGAAGTAGATCCTGCAATCTGAGGAGGTATGAGTATATTTGGATGCAACGGAGTATCTACCATTACTTGATATGCGATACCTTGAGAAGGGTGCAGAGGCGGTTGATTCATAGACACTTGAGCGACACCTATTTTGTGTAAGGCGGCGGAACAAGTAGCTTTAGATCTCGCAATTACTAAAAAGTTTAGAAGTCAATAATCTGGAAATTCAGGGAATCAAGGTTGATACACTATTTGATTAGTTCGAACATGGTGGATCTAGTGTTCGATTTCGAGACCCCTAATCTGATAAACTAAAAGGGTATTAAATTGATAGATTGAAGAGAGAATGTGCAATTTGTGGAAAACGAGGGAATCAGAAGTCGATTCCCACATACGACGTTATTGTTCCGTAGTGGAAGCAGAATTGGTTGAAGAACAAGTGGTTGTAGAGGTTATTGGTGGATTTGAGCTTCCAATGCGGAGGAGGAGGAGTTGACCTGCAAGGTTAGCACTCCAAAGTCCAAGTCAGTATGTGGAGAAGAAGTGGAAATGAAATTTAAAATTGAAATTGTGTACATGGATTCTTCACGCGTATTCTTTATATAGTGGATCAGTTATAACAACTCATTATTTATTTGGCATGTGATACGGGGAGCCGTTAGATATATTTTAAATATGGATCACATGTAGGGGTGGAAATAGGCCATGCCGACCTACAGGGGCCTATGGCCTAGCCTATATAAGGTCAGGTCAAGCCAGACTTATTTAACAAAAAGGTCAGACTTAAGCTTTTTTAAAAGCATATTTAATAATTAGGTCAGGCTTAAGCTATTAAAAAAAGCCTATGAAGCCTTATAGGCTAACCTATATTTTCATGTATATTATAAATAGGCTAAATATATCGGCTTATATTTACATGTATATTAGAAAAAAGGCTTAATAGGGAAGCCTATATATGCATATATATATTAGAACAAAGGCTAAATAGACCGACCTATATATGTATATATAGGACGACTTATAAGATTTTTTAAATAATATGGATTAATTGAAAACCATAATGAAAAATAGACTTTTAAATAAGCTTTCAGGTCAGGTCAGACTTTTAAAAAGTCAGGTCAGACAAAAAAAAAACTATTATAGGCCATAGGACAGGCCCAGACCTTTCAAGTTTATCATAGGTTAGGCCCAAGCCTTATAAAGCCTAGCCTAACTTATTTCCACCCTTAATCACATGCACTCTTCCATATGGTAGCTCTTTTATACCGTGATACGGAGAACCGTTAGATAGATCTTAAATATCGATCACATGTACTTTTTCATATGATAGCTCCATTATACCGCGAACTCTCTAGGCGAATTGTGGCTCCTTGGTCGGCCGGTGATCATTTCGTTCTACCTGAAACATATATCGGTATGGTTGGGTAGAATATCGGTGTAAAATTATTTTATATATATTAAAATGCATATTTTAAATAATCTCATTTTTTTTAATTAAAAAAAATGGATGTAGGAGTAATAATATTGTAACCAAACCAGAAAAAGAGAAAGGAAAATAGAGATCTCAAATCGTTGCTACTTCGCAATAGAATCCATCGATTTTTGCTTCAATTAACGCTACGCATCTTCATATCCTTTTCCTTCAGATCAGATCTAAAACCTCTCGTTTCGCAGATCCGCCATGGATTTCATGAAAGTCTTCGATCAAACCGTTCGAGAAATGTATGTTAATCCTTTCGCATTTCAATTTTCACTATCATTTTCGTTTTTCAAATGATCAAATTCGAATTATATTTCAATCTTCGTATTGTTCTTTGTGATTATTTGATTTGATTTTATTGCTTCGTTGAAACAGAAAAAGAGAAGTGAATCTGAAAGTGCTTAAGGTTCCCGAAATCGAACAGAAGGTGAAGATTCTAACCGTTGATATTGTTTGCATATATTTCATTGAAAATCCTGCTATTATTGTTTGCGTTTTAGAAATTCTGATATATTGATTTGAACTTCTGTTGTATCTATTAATTAATTTGTATATTTTTCTCTATAAGGATTTTTGCATTTATCAGAAATCGATTTGAACCAAATGTGTCTGAGAATTGACGGTGGCAGCATATTATCAGTATTTTTTTTTTTTGAATAACTTGTTGATGCCAGTTTTGATTCATACAATACAATCACAAACTTTAGGAATCTATCTGGTAAGGAGAATAGATCAGAAGGAGATGAGTCAAACAGCTAGAGGTAGAGAGAGACCTAGAAAAACTATAAGAGACGTTATTAAAAAAGATCTTGAGATTAACGATTTGGATAGAAGCATGGTCCTGGATAGAACATTATGACGAAAGTTGATCCATGTAGCCGACCTCACTTAGTGAGATAAGACTTGGTTGTTGTTGTTTTATCAGTACTGCTTAAAAAGAGAATTGCACATGTTAATAATGTTTTTGGTTTTATTTTGTTTTACTTGTAAGCAACTCCAACCATTGTGCCTAGGCTCTTCTTCTATTTATTCAGAATTTCAAAATGTTTTGAAGATTTTGTATCACTAATTATATATATGAATGAAAAATAAGAATGTGGATTCATTACCATGCTAGTGACTCACAACATACAATCCATTGATGTTGCTTTGTTGGTTTTTCCCGTCACTTTTTATAATTTAGGTGTTGGATGCAACTGATGATGAACCTTGGGGTCCTCATGGTACTGCTCTGGCAGAGATTGCAACGGCTACCAAAAAATTGTAAATAGCTACCTACTGCTTTTGGTGTTATATTGCTTTTTAACTTTTGAATTTCTTTTGGTTTTCATAGAGAAAGTTTCTGATGTAAGTTAGTTGATTGCTTCTTCTGTACCTTCCAGTACTGAATGTCAGCTGGTTATGAATGTCCTTTGGACAAGATTGAGTGAAACTGGAAAGGATTGGCGATATGTATACAAGGTAACAATATCTAAATATATTTATAATCATGTTACTATTGCTTAAAATTTTAAGGTACAAAGGCGAGGTTTTTTTTTTGTTTGTTGCATTTCCGAAGTTGATACAACAACTCACTTTCCTTTCTATTTGATGCCAGGCATTAGCTGTTATAGAGTATTTGGTATCACATGGATCTGAACGTGCAGTTGATGACATTATAGAGCATACTTTTCAGATCTCTGTAAGTGCCATTCTCCTGTATTTAGCTTGTTTGTCTTGCAGTTCTTAACAGTGCTGATTAGTAAATCATAAGAGCATTTTCTTACATAAACATAATTTATTTTGATTGGTAAAGGCACTTTCTAGTTTTGAATATGTTGAGCCCAGTGGGAAGGATGTGGGACTCAATGTGAGGAAGAAGTCAGAAAACATTGTGTCCCTTTTGAATGATAGAGAAAAAATAAGTCAAATCAGAAATAAAGCTGCTGCAAACCGTGACAAGTATGTCCAATTTGTCAATATTTCAATCCGATAATGATTTGTTAAACTAAGCTACTATTATGTTCTCAGCAAACTATTTTCTTGTTTTTATTTTGGGGTGCTTAATTTAGGTATGTTGGAGTTTCATCTAGTGGAATCACATACAAATCTGGGACAACCTCGTTTAGTAGTGGGAGTTCCCAGAGCAGTAGTAAATATGGAGGTTTCGGTTCAAGAGACAATGATAGGTATAGTGATAGCTACGGAGACAAGGGGCGCTATGATGAAGATAAAGTAGACAACGATTACTCAGGAAAATCACGCCATGGTGTCTCAAGTAACGATCAAGAAAACTCCTTCAAGAAGGGTTCTGCACGGTCTGTCAGGTAGGGTGTGTCTAACTGCTAATATAGTCTGCAAATAATGGTAAATGTATTTTATGCTTGTTCAGTAGTTCCAAACTGTAGTTAGATTGTATTGCGATAAATAATCCTTGGAAAGTTTGAATCTGGAGTACCTAGTAGTAGTAGTAGTAGTAACTACTTATATCTTTCTTTACCTTAGACACTGTTGGGGGAAAAAAAGGCTTGAACTTCGACACTAGTGTTTGTTCTTCATAATGGAAACTTGTTATTTAAAAATGAATTATCTTCTGGAAAACATTTCCTTGAATAATATTAGTTAGCAGGGCACTAATTGTAATTTGCTCTGTTTTATTTTCTTATAGGTTTTATGATTCAATTTTCTTGAGAAGAGAATGTATCTTATTGATCTATTACAATTAAAATGTTGGGAAGTGCCCATAACAAAGATTTCTAACTGATTAAAGTTATATAAAAGCTGAAATAAATTTGTACCTAGTCAAAGGCAGGCAACCCAATACATATTACATGCTCACAGGATAGATATCTCAACAAGCTTTTTTGACTTTTGAAAACATTATGTAAGAATATGGCTAATGGTTGAGAATTGAGATACTTATCTCAACCCATCCTTTTACTTTCTATTGCTTTTGTCTTATGCATGGATAGACACATTTTTCTGCCTCTTCATACTGCAATCATTCTATTCTGTTACCCGTATTCTTATTTCGGAATGTCTTCCTTGCAGTAAAAGTAAGGAGAAGATATCATCAAGAGCTTCAAAGTCATCTGCAAATGCAAGTTCAGTTCCTTCCCAAAGTACAAGTGTAACTGCAAATGATACTGAGGATGACTTTGATGATTTTGATCCAAGAGGAACGTCTACTAGTAAGTAATCTGAACACAGTCTTCAACTTTGTAGTTGTTGATTCAATTCATTGAAGAGAAGCATTAAGTTATTCTTTTTAAGCTGAGTTTAAATTACCAGGATGCTCATTTTACTGTTTTATGTTTGGTGCACCTGCAACTTTCATACACAAACTTTCCCAACTTAATATCAAATTTAGTAATTGACTAGTTTTTATCTTTGAATTTGTATTTTTTTTTTCAACAGAGACTACAGCTGGGAGCTCAAACCAGGTTGATCTCTTTGGACAAGATTTGATTGGTGACCTCATGGATGCTCCAACATCTGTTTCTGTGGAAAAACCAGCAACTAATGATGTGTCAGAGGTTGATCTCTTTGCAGATGCGGCATTTGTATCAGCACCACCACAAATGGACAGAGGAGCTAGTTCTCAACCACAGGTTAGACTTCGTCACCTATAATTTGTGTTGCATTTTTTTCCTCATGTCATCTACCATGTATTCACATGTTTAACGGCATGAATCTCCCCCATTAAGTAGGTCCTATCTCAAAACTTCTAGATTCCACATTCATTGGGGCTCCAATAGCGGGAATGTTGCCGATATTGAATAGGATTGTTAGACTGCATTCTACTCCATTGATGTAAATATCTCTGGTCTATTATTTATGATGAACTATAACTGAACTAAAGTTGAGACTGAAATCCGTCAACTGTAAAAGTTAGCATGCTGGAATTGTATGGAAGGAAGAACCATGAGGTGGAACATGGTACACCATTGGCAGATATTTGGTGTTGCATAAATTTTCACACGTGTGTATTAATTGCTGTGATAAAAACTATTCAGCTTATTAAACTGATCATAATTTATTCATATTAGAGAATAACGAGTTTGGACGTTTGTTTAGGAGACTCCTAGAACTACAAGAGAGAGTGACTAAATAGAGGGTGGTGGGTGGATAGTTAAATAATTAAAGATAAATGGAAAACTATAGCCCAAACCATTAAGAGAGATTTAGAATTAAATGATCTATCATTGGAATTAATTCATGGCAAGATAGTATGCTGTTGTTGGATTCATGTGGTCAAACCCACCACCTAGTGGGGAAAAATTTTGGTCGGTATTTTTTGAAAGAATTGTTGATTTACCTGCTTAACTTCTTTTCTTCACATTTTCATTCAGTGCTTAAATTCCATTTATGTGTATCTTATTGATTGCATGGACAGGAAGAAGTGGATCTCTTTTCTTCACAACCAGCCATTTCTTCAGCTACACCAACAGTTGACTTGTTTTCCATTCCTGCACCGGCTGTGCAGCCTGACAGCAAGTCGGAAAACTCTGTTCCTGTGAATAACAGCACTTTTGATCCCTTCGCTTCTGTTCCACTAAATAATTTTGATGGATCTGATCTTTTTGGCGATTTTACTTCTCAATCTGATACTGTATCTTCACAGCCCTCACCTAATGCTATTACCGATGGTAGTACAAGTGCTAAATCTTTAGCGGTCGTTTCACCTAAAAAAGATGCTTTTCAGGTGAAATCTGGCATTTGGGCTGATTCCCTAAGCCGTGGGTTGATTGATCTCAATATATCTGCTCGTAAGTTTTTATGTTGACTACTTTAACAGCTTTTTCAAAGCATAATATATTCTGTGTTAAGTTACTGCTATATACTCTGTACCTGCATACCTTCACTCACAAACACAAGAAATCATGTACCTGCATGTCTTCACTCACAAACACAAAAAATCATGTTCCTGCTGTCTTCGCTCACAAACACAAAATCATGTACCTGCATGTTTCAAATAATCTGTAATTGCACGGTCCTTTTCATCCATGATTACATCAGTTGGAAATTCCGCTTTTTTTGTGGTCCGCCCCTAGCCATGTAATTGTGGCATTTGGGCTGCCTTCTTTGCATTCTCCGACACCTTTCATTGTGTTGGGTGTGAAGGGTAGATATAATCTTACATTACTTAGAGATATCATCTGTGTAGTGTTAATAATGTTGTTAATAATGTTTGAGTACCTTCAACTTACAAGTCGGTTTTGTAAGGTTGAGTTAGTAATAACCCAAATTTTAATATGCTATTATAGTCTATCCAAAATCTATTACACTGCCTGCCATCAAATTTCTGGCTTTCTGCTATAGCGGCACTTGAATCACACCCTAGATGTCTAGTCATGTGCGTGATGAGTGTGTTAAGATCCCTAAATTGGATGAGAGATGACATGAGCATATTTTATAAATGTGGACAATCTTTACTTTACAAATCAAATTTGTAAGGTTGAGTTAGAAGTTAGAACCAATCTAAAATTCTACGAACATCCAAAGCATAATTTACTTTTTAGGGTCTAGTCTTGTGGGATTCAATCTAGTGTCTCAAAGGTGATTAATGCATCACATTGTAGTATGTGTTATCTTGAAAAATGATGCACAAGTCTCTTGCACAAGATTATGTACGTAAGTTTGGTTGATGGACCAGCTTAAAAACTACTTCGTGTGTTTGTCCACTTCCCTGTTGCTACCCATGTATGTGCACAATCACGAGTCAATGGTTAAATGATGCGCTCATGAAATAAGTGCACTGTACTAGTCTATCAATTATTTTAGCAGCTTCTGTAATTATCTTATATTATTTTGCAGCCAAAAAAGTATCCCTTGTAGATGTTGGAATTGTGGGTGGATTGAATGATGGGGCAGATGAAAGAGAGAAAGGCCCTCCAGCTGCATTTTACATGGGTAGAGCCATGGGTTCAGGATCTGGCCTTGGTATGTATGGTGGCACTCCTTCACAGCCAACAACTGGAGACGACATGTTTTCGAACTTTGGCAGCCAAAATTATCAATTTGGTGGGTTCCAAAAGTAAAATTAACAAGCTGTATACTCCTTTCACTCATTCTTTGTGTGTCGGCATTATCAAGATTGTTGAGCTATTTGGCATGGTGGATTTTGTTAATATGTATTTTTCAAACTATTGTGATTATATTATTATAGATTCATGTTACTGTTGCATCTTAATGTTGATTACAAGTTCCAGTATACTGCAGTGCCCATAGATTTGGTGACACTACTTTAAATTGTAAAATGCATGGTTGCCTTGGCCCTTTTTTGGTTTTTTAGTCTCGTTCATTCGTTAAAGATGTTGAATGAAAAGCCTTCTGGTTGTGCTCTGATAATTACAGCTGCAATTCAAAAGCATTGTTTACCCATAGGATTGTCAGATCAAAAGCTTCTCTCATTCGGAATAGTTGTCTTTGCGTTGGACATAGAAAGAGGGGAGGAAATGGCGGGGGAGAGAAAAGTCAGAGAATTTTGAAGTTGAGGAATAATAGGTTATAGAATAATCCTTTTACTGCAAAACTAAACTAATATGTAATCTATAATCTAATGTGAAATAATATTATTTCAGTTAAAAAGTAATGTTGCTCGATTTGAACACGTTAATTTTAAAAATTAATCAATTCCAACATTCAATAAAGACCCCAAAAGAACACATAAATTGTTAGCAAGTTAAATTCAATTGCTTTTCATTTTAAAAGATCGCAAGTGGCTTATATTCATATCCATTTGGTCTTTCAAAAATATATAGTTTTGTTAATGAGAATATTTCATTGTCTTTGCAACGGCAAGCATTCTTCACCCTTATAGGTATACAAGTGAAATATGTTCATACAACTGCAAACAATTGAGATGGATTAACAAAACTATTTGATAGATATCTTCTTATATATAAATGCAAGGTTGTCATAATGACAACCCTAGCCATGTGTCATCGTGATAACAACTCTTCACAACTTTTAACACATGTCACTCTAATATCAATCATAATTCTATTTTTTTTAAAAACTAATTTTACATTAATAATTATTAATAAAAACTCTAATTATAAAATACAAACTCTAATTATACAAACTCTATATTAAGATAAATAATAATTATTATTATAATATTTATAATAATAATAATAATATAATAATAATATTAAACCACCAGTATTAATAATAATTATATAATATCTAACTAACAATAATATTTAAAATAATAATAATAATATATTCAATCAGCACTATTATATCTTATTATTTTAAATCTCATTTTTTATACAAAAAGTCTTTAATTCTCCAATACTAATAATAATAATAATATAATAAAAATTATAAATATATATTTAATTTTAAATATAAATATCAAATAAGTTTTGTTTAAAAAAAATGTCAAATAAATATGTTATAAATTTTTTATAATTTATATCCCATTTAACATTCTTTAATGTATTAAATCCCACTGCAATGTTAAAAAATTATGCTTTTTTAATTATTCTCTTTTATTTATTTTGTTTAATAATAAAATTATAATTTTTATATAATCATGAATTACTTAGTTTTTCTAAATACTAAATACAAATAAAAAATATAAAAATATTAATAAAATTGATATAATTATATAATATCCAAATATCTAAAAACAAATATTAAAAAATGTATATAACTAATTTATGATAGATAATAAATAAAAAATATAAATACAATAAATATATATATATATATATATATATATATATATTTATATATATAAATACAATATATATACATACATATATATATATATATATATATATATATATATATATATATATATATATATTTAACATTTTAAAAATATAAGTTAAAAATCTCTCTTTTCCATATTTCAGATTTAAATTTAAATAACAATAAAAAGTAACATCGTTATTTTTTTATAAAAATTAAAAATATTATAGTATATTTTTCTTTATATTTTTAAAATTTGATTTTTATAATAATATTTTAAAGTTTCCCATATCATGTTGATTTATTATTAAAAAATTTCTCAAATCGAAAAAAGATATGTTAGAGAATTGAAGTAAATAAAATATTGTGAATAATAGTTATTTTTAAAAATAAACTAAATATTAAGTGATATGATAATTTAAATGTTATATACATTTTATTTTAATACTTTCATGGTATAAAATAAAAATATTTTTCCCAAACTCAAAACTATATGTTAAAGAAGTGCAGTAGATAAAATATTATAAAAATAATAATTTATAAATGGAATTAAAGATAAAATGATATGATAGTTTAAAGTTTATAAGCATTTTATTTTAAATCTTTAGTAATATAAAATAAAAATATTTTTTAACTTTATTATAAAAAAATTCATGTATATTAAATATTTATTCATTTTATTCTTTTTAAAGATTATATATATATATATATATATATATATATATATATATATATATATATATATATATATATATATATATATATATATATATATATATATATATATATATATATATATATATATATATATATATATATATATATATATTAATTTGAAATGTAAAATAGGGGTGTTTTCTCTTTTCTTTTTTTTTTGACTTTTTATATAAATACATATATTTTTAATCCTAATATATTCTCATTTCTAAGATATTATTATTGTTATTATTACATTCATTTGTACGAAATTTATTTTTAAAAAAATAATTTCATTATAAATATGATACTCAATATAATATTATATATATATATATATATATATATATATATATATATATATATATATATATATATATATATATATATATATATATATATATAATTTAATAAATTGAAACTATATTAATACTACCTCCGGTTAGGGGTGGGAATAGGCCAGGCCGGCCTACAGGGGCCTATAGCCTAGCCTACTTAAGGCCAGGCCAGGCCAGACTTATTTGATAAAAAGGTCAGGCTTGGGCTTTTTTAAAAGCCTATTTAATAAAATAGGCCAGGCCTAGGCTATTAAAAAAGCTTATAAAGCCTTGTAGGCCGGCCTATATTATCATATACATATACATATACATATACATATACATATACATATACATATACATATATATATATATACATATATATATATATATATATATATATATATATATATATATATATATATATATTATTAAAATTAGTTCAAATAGGTTGGCCTATATATGCATATATATTAGAAAAAGTGTTAAATAGATTGGTAAATATATGCATATATGTATTAGAAAAATGCTAAACAGATCGGTCTAAATGTTCATATATATGCGACCTATAAGACTTCTTAAGCAATATGAATTAATTGAAAACATTAATAAGAAATAGGCTCTTAAATAGGCTTTCAGGCCAGGCCAGGCTTTTAAAAAGGCCAGGCCAGGCTGAAAAAACGAGCCTATAGTAGGCCGTAGGCCAGACTCAGGCCTTGTAAGTTTATCGTAGGCCAGTCCCAGGCCTTATAAAGCCTAGCCTAGCCTATTCCCACCCCTACCTCCGGTCCTATTTATAAGAAAAGATTCTTTTATTAGATACATTGAATAAATAATGTATCTAGACAGTTTATTGTCCACATATATTATTTATTCAATGTATGTAAAAAGAGAATATTTTCTTATAAATGGGACCAGAGGGAGTAATTATTAGAAATATATGAAAAATATATAACATTCATCTAACAAGATAACAAAAAATATATATTTAAGAATTGAAGTAGCAAAAATATTATAAAAATAATAATTTTAAAATAAAACTATAGATTATCTGATATGACAGTTTAAAGTTTACAAACATTTTATTTTAATATTTTAATAATATAAAATAAAAACATTTTTTAATTTTTATATAATATTTTTTAATTTTTTAATTCTTATATAATCCACTAACCTTATTAATCATCCAAAACTCATATATTATAGCAATAACTATCATATTACTTTGTCTTTCATATTGTAGTTATTTTTGGAAAAGTTATATGGCATTCAATCCATTCATTATAATAATAAATAAATAATTAGAGTAATATTTTCATCTCCCCTAACTTATGATAAACTCCTTCATTTTTTTATAAGTTATCACTATTCTCGGATAAGCTCATTCTTTTATTTCATTCTAACCACACATCAATGTTAAATGTTTTGAGAAAATTTAATCATCTACTACAATATCGGATCAAAGGATTAGCTTCTGAAGTTAACTAATGTTTTTTTCTATTATTATTTAAATTCATTTTACCATTTAGTTTTTCTTTTTCAGTGATTACATTATTATTAAAAAATATAATTATTTATCACGGACTAATATGTACTATATATAATTAATCAATAATCATGTAATTTTATTTTAACGTTCCACTATTATTCCAACTCTGCTATATATTTCTTCATGCTAACATAAGAATTAAACTTTTGAATGTTAGGTTGAGATTATTTTAAGGTCATATCTTCATCTTCATTTTCTTTTATATTTTGTTTTCATTTCATTAAAAAAATCACATTATATCATAATAAAACTTCGGTAATATTCTTTTCATCTTACTCGCACGCTTTTCCCTTTTCAATCTATATTTTACTTATTTTCTTACAATTGATACTTTTTTATATTAAAAATATGATTAACAAATTATTAAGAGCAAATTATACAAACTTACCCGTGCATTGCACGGGCAAACTACTAGTTATATTTAAATTCCAACAAAATTTATTTAGATGAGAGAACAATGCTCTTTCGTCTCTGACAGCTTCCTTCGTTTGATCGGCTTCATCAGATGCCTCCTCCTTCTTCTTCAACTCGCGATGTTTGGGTGCTTTGAGAGAACTTGAAACTTCTTCGACAGTAACTCTCGAAAGATTCTTCGACTCTTCTATTGCTCATATTATATTTTTGAACTTGTCTGTCAAAGATCTCAAAATCTTTTCGACAATTCGAACATTAGTCAATGCTTCTCCATTTCGACTCAACTTGTTTGCCACCGTTTGCACACGCGTTATGTAGTCCGACACTGACTCCGTCTCCTTCATCTTCATTCTTTCTAATTCACCTCAAAGAGTTTGCAATCGAACTTGCTTCACTCTATCTGCTCCTCAGAACGCTCTTTCAAGAGTGTCCCACACTGCTTTCGACGTAGTCGAACCATGATTAAATAAAAAATAATAAAACAAATTTTCTCTTGCCTATATGTATTTGTGTTTTGTAGGTATCAAGTCAAAATATCAGGCGGTTGTAAGTTTTTCTGGTACCTTTTCCCAAAACTTGATTTAAAACACAATTTTCAAAAAAAATAAGGTGCAATCGATTTGCACATTTGACAATTTTTCAGCACTTTTCAAATTTTGAACTAAGTGCAATCGATTGCATAGCACAAAATGCTGAAAAATTGGGCAATTTTCAAGTTTGTGGGCTTGGGCTCTAATTGCATTTTTTATTTTCTTTTAATTTCGAAATTAACCACCAATTAATTCATTTTGGCTCTAAATTTCATTTTTCAAGCTTAATTCTAAATCACCATTGGATCTTTCTTTCTCTCCAAGATTAAATCCAAGCCATCCATTCTCATTCAAAAATTCTATAAATAGAGGTCTAGCCTCATTCATTTCTTAAGCTTTAAAAGCCAAAGAAACTCTTCCAAAATTTCTCCTCACTCTTTCATTTTCCCCAAGTCACCCACACTCAAAGCTCTTTCTTTCTCTTTTTCATAAGAATTGTGAATTCATCACTAGAATTCAAAAATTCTTGAGCTAAGCCTTCATTCACTCTCTTTTTCTTCATCAATTGAATTTAAAGAGAAATTGGAGCCTCTAGGAACACCAAACAAGGTGATAATCAAAAAAAGAAAGTAGAAAAAAGTAGAAGAAGAAAGCAAGTCAAAACAGCCCCAAAATAGGCCAAAAATCACATTCTACGAGGCAGAAACCGGTTTCTCAAAATCAGGGAACTGGTTTCTGCTTCAATTTTTTTCAATTTTTTTTTTGTAAAATCAGGCAGAGAAACCGGTTCCTGTATTTCTGGAAACCGGTTTCTGCTGCGATTTTTGCAGAAACAACATTTTCAAAAGGGAAAAAGTTCATATACACATAATATCAAACACCTAGTGTTCTCTTGATCATTGAGCACGAAAATTCCACTATATTTTTCAGATCTTAACATGAATGGAATCAAAAAATGAAGTGCTCAATAGATCAAAACAACACAAAAAGCAAGTAGATCACATTTTGCAAGAATTAAAATCAACACCTACCACTTAATGATCTTGATGAGCTTGTAGAGGTAGATCTTCAAATTTCTTCAAATCAACATCACAAGAACTTCAAATCACCAAAGAAATCAAACAAAGAATCAAAAATGTTGAAGGCTTAGCTCATGATTTGATGAATTCTAGTGTTGAATTCAACAAATCTTATGAAAAAAGAGATAATGAGCTTTGGTGTGGGTGTGTTGGTGGAGAGAAAAAAAAAGTTGAGAAATGATTTTGGAAGAGTTTATTTGGCTCTCAAAGCTTAAGAAATGAGAGGACGAACACCTCTATTTATAGAATTTTTCAATGCACATGAGTGGTGGTGATTTAATCTTGAAAAGTGAAAAGTAAATCTAATGGTCATGATGTAATCAAAATAAACCATATAGTAAAATTAATGATGAAAAGAATATTCACAAAAAATAAAATGATGTCACATGCTACCAAAATTGAAAATGCACATGAATTAATTTTTTTAGAATTTTCGCACAGGAAACCGGTTTCTGTAGGTAAATTTGCAAAAATCCCTTTTTTAATGGATGCTCTGACTGGGTACCTGCAAAAACACATAGAAGCAAAATATTTTTTTTGTATTTTTGTTAGAAATCAATAATCAAAGCAAATATGCATCAAATACACAGGACAACAAACAAAGTGCTTGGTAATCTCAGAGGGACAAACTTGAAGATAGGATAACCGAGGGAACCGGACCTAGTTTGTGATCTTAATGCATTGATAATGATGAAAATATGAGGGATCTTTGGGGCAAAAATTGGGGTACAACAGCTGCCCTTATTTAAGTGTCTTCTATCTGGAGATAAGAAGGGAACCTTCGATTTGACAGGATAGGAGATACTTAAATATAAGATAAGCCCTATTTTTGGCCCTAAGATGCCATGTGATGCAATGTTCAATGATTATGCAGTATGTGGTAATGAACGATTTCCACAGTGGAGACCAGACATCGCTGGGGAAATAAAATGGTAATGATGTCCACAGTGGGAGTAAGACACTGCAGGGGATGTAAAATAATAAGGCCATGCTGGGGAATCGTCTTAAACGAACGAAGCACCAAGATACTGGACTCTGGGGGAAACCAGAAAGGTCACACCAGGAAATCAGCAACGAACTCCGATGGGGGAAGGGGTAACCAACTCTCAGGGGAATACGACAAGAAGGGCTCATTGGCAATCATCCGGCTAAAATGAGGGTTCCAATGACAAGCATCCGGTCACAGGAGACAAGGTAAATTCACTGGAAAGCATCCGGCCATAGTGAGAAGAAATTCTTTCGGCAAGCATCCGGCCCAAAGAAAAGAGTTCTAATGACAAGCATCTGGTCAGAGAATAATAAAATTTCTGGCAAGCATCTGGCCAATATGAGAGTTCCAATGACAAGCATCTGGTCATAGGAGACAAGGTGAATTCACTGGCAAGCATCTGGCCATAGTGAGAAGAAATTCTTTTGGCAAACATCCATAGTGAGAAGAAATTCTTTTGGCAAACATCCATCTCTTCATCATCAGCTTTTCCTTTTCCTTTCTTGGAAACATCACTAGTTCCATCAACTTTCTTAATATCATCAACGGTCTTAGCGAACACAGGTGCAAACACACGCCCACTCCTAGTCATTCGACTAGCATCAGCAATATTATCTACTTGAGACCAATGCGAAATTGGTATTTCAACACCTTCATCGAGCATTGTAGCTTGGTACTTGTATGGCACAACTCTGTTGGAGCTATACGGAACAGGTCTGGGAAAACTGATGACCAAAGGAGTAGCCTGCGGCTTGCTATAATACGTCACTTCCACGGGTGTTGGTATGTCAAAATGAGGCACAATCACATTAACAGACTGATCTGTAGGGAAATCTTCATCTGCAGAAAGGTATTCATCATCGGACGCATCGAATGATCCTTCGACTATATTGACACTGTCACTGCTAGGAGCAAACCTTCTGACCATAATCTCAATGATCCCATCATCTATCAATCTCTAAATATCACTTCTCACAATCTCGCAACCTCGATGATCCGAGTTACAAACTGAGCATTTAACATAGTTGTGCACACGTTGCCCTTCAATGAAATGGAACTCGGCATGTAAGTTCACCAGATTGGCATTCGTTTCATTAACATTTCTGATCGGAATTTCCATTGGTGCACCAAATACAACATTTACATTCACTTTAGGGTTACCACTTGGTCTCACAATCTGAACCAGGTTCTCATCCATTACTCTCTAGAGATCATTTTTAATCAACTCACAACCTCTGATATCAATGCTACACACATCACAGCCATTATGATCATGGGAAAAGTATTCCACCTTGCACAAGGCAGCATGCATTCTCACAAGATTCCCATTGACTAAATTCACATCATAAATCCTGACTTCCCCATCAATCATATTCACAGCATTCCCATGATTGGGTAAAGGATTTCCTTGCACATTCGGGCTCATGTCCTTGAAGGATAACAAACCGGATTTGACCATTTTCTGAACTTCAGACTTCAAAGGGAAACAGTTCTCAAGATTATGCCCTGGTGCTTCTTGATGATACACACATGTATGATCGGCTTTGTAGTACCATGGCAACGGATTAGGGACAGCTGGAGGTGCCCTTGGTTGAACTGGATGCTTCTTGACCAAAGCAGGATACAACTCAGTATAAGTCATAGGAATTGGATCAAACGGTTCTCTTCTTGGAGCCTGCCCTTGATGATCAACCTTGTTATAGGGAATAGTTGTCAGAGCAGTAGCAACAACTAGAGTTATAGCAGCAACTTGCTGAGGACGGGAATAGCGCTTGCTTGGATTCCTGGACCTTCCTAAAGCATTCACTTCTTCTTTCTTCTTAGTAAATCCAAATGATGGCTTCTTGGACCCACTGGACCCTTCATCTTTAGTCAATCGCCCTTCTCAGACGGCTTCCTCTAATCGGACTCCCATACTAACCATCTCAACAAAGTTGTTAGGCGCACTGACCACCATCTTTCCATAGTAAAACGGACCTAAAGTCTTCTGAAAGACCTTAGTCAATTCTTGCTCACTCAGTGGAGGTACAACTTGGGCCGCAAGCTCGCACCACCTCTGAGCATATTCTTTAAATGATTCCTTATCTTTCTGCGTCATTGCCCTTAGCTGATCACGATCGGGCGCCATGTACATGTTATAATCATAGTGTTCTACAAACGCATTTCCCAAATCATTAAAAGTATGAATTTCAGTGCTTTTCAGACTCATGTACCATTTGAGTGCTACGCCAGTCAGACTATCTTGGAAGAAATGAATAAGCAGGCGCTGATCATCTGTGTGAGTGGACATTTTCCTCAAGTACATCAGCAAATGATCACGAGGACAGGAATTGCCCTTGTATTTCTTAAATTCTGGAATTTTGAACTTGGCAGGTACCTTGACATTTGGGACCAAACAGAGGTCATTCACATTGTCACCGAATAATTCCTTCCCCTTAAGAGCTTTCAACTCTTTCTGCATTTTATCAAATTGTTCCTGAAATCCATCCACTCTATCATAGAAATCCACACTTTCACTTGGAGGAGGAGGAAAAGGAATCTCAGGGTCTCTGTTGAAAACAGGAGTAGCATTCATCACAGGAGGTGTAGAAACAGCAACAGGCTGAGCCAAATAAACTACTTGTGCAGCCAGAGTGTAACCATCAGGTACGAAGTTTTTAGGCATTCCCCACAGATATCCTTGAGGCATGCGGTATTGGGCGGCAGAAACCACAGGAACAGCAGTAACGGGAATGTCTTGAATCTCATAAATGATAGTAGCTTGAAATGAGTGAGGAGGAGGTGGAGGAGGTAGCGGCTGATTCTGAGCAGCCACCAACTGCTCAACCAAAGCGGTGAAGTTGGCCATGTCAGCCTTCAAAGAAACAACTTCTTCACGCAGATATCTGTTCTCTTGTTCGAGGTGATCCATCCTTCTCTTGGAGTTGGCTCGAGTATTGTATCGGTGCAACAACTTGAAGTCTGAATGAAGCAGAGGCAAGGGTAAGACACATGAGGTTGATGTGAAAATGCAAATGAGTGTTATGATGCATGATATGCAATGCATATGCTCCTCTTTATTAAAAGAAACGGCAAAAATATCTTGGTGAATGCAGATTGTAGTTTATTGTCGTTTATGCAATGAATAAATAATTTATCATATGTATATTTTTTTAAGTTATATTTAAATAATTATATTATGTAATTTTAAAAGTAATTTAATTTACTAATATTAATTAAATAAAATAAAATTACTACTATTAATAATATAAAAAAATAATATAAAAAATACTACTATTAAAAATATTTAAAAAAATTAAAAAAAACTAAAAAAAAGAAGAAAAGCAACGTAGTCGCCACTTGGAGTGGCGAGTTGCTGAGTTGTCGCCAAATGAGGTGGCGACTACGTGGAGTTTTTCAAAAAAAGCAGTCATTTTTGTAATTATTTTGAAAATATGGTTATTTTTGAATTTTTTTTAAAATCTTGGTTATTCAAAAAAAAATCGATAGTTTGTTGTTGAGATTCTTTACTCCGATGGATGGTAGCCTCTTCATTATGGGAGATAGTTAGTGGTTGAGATCGTTTACTCTAATAGATTGTAGTCTCTTGGTTATGAGAGATAGTTCGTTGTTGAGATTTTGGTACTCTTGTGAATGGTAGTTGAAATTTTGGTGGAGGCCAGACTCAGGATGTCATGACATCTGATCCGACATTACAAAACAGACAAGACAGACATAAGTAAAACATTGCATAAAATAAAGAACACAAGGAATTGTTAACCCAGTTCTGTTCTAACCAACCTACATCTGGGGGCATACCAAGCCATGAATGAAGTTCACTATCAGTAGCATTAATTCAGAGTTAAACCATCACTGTTTACTCCTCCTCACTTAATCGAACTACCCAATGACCCTTCTACCTAAGATCCTCCCTTAGATATAAAAACCTTTGCTTACTTCCAATCACCTCAGTGATGTCTAGTAGTTACATCCCACCAACTACATCAACGACTTGGCTCCTACTAAAATTAACAATCAGCTTGAAGAAACCTCTCTTCAAGTACAACTAAAAGGTAGTCACACTCGTGACCAAACTAACTACACTCATTGCTTCACAGCTTCTGAGTGAGTAAAACAATCCTCTTGCCTTCAGGCTTTGAGGTACAAATCAGTGACCATCCCACAATCCGGGTGGTTCACTTTACATGGCTAACCCTAATGACTACATGTTTCTAAAACCGACTAGCTTGCTAAAACTAGGTTACAACTGCTTATTTAGACCTATTATCCCAACTAGATTTGGGCCATCAAAATAACAGCTTGAGGTTGTAACAAACTTTTGTAGTAACAAACTTCTTCAGGTAACAAACTGCATATCTCTTCTGCTACAAACAAGGTCCCTCTAATTTTTCTCCTGAGCTCTTGGACCTTCATAATGCCTTCAAAGTCACACCACATATGATGCATAATATTCCCATATAATTCTGCATTAATTAAAATAGAACTGTAATGAACTTTAAGAGTTTAGTAGCGTGGTGTCCTGATGTCTGATGTCTCGACATCTCATGTGACATGTTTTTCTAGATGTTGAAACTTTTCAACATAGCATGTTAAGGCATTCTATGTAGGATTATAAGTTTGAAATCCTACTGTACAAACATTGCTGCTACTTATTATTTGTTTTATTAAAATTTAGCCAACACATACAATTTGGAACTTACAGTAGTCTTTTCATTGTGAGAGATAGTTCACTGTTGAAATTTGTTACTTCGCTGGATGGTAGTCTCTTCATTATGAAAGATAGTTCGTTGTTGAGATTTTTTACTCCAATGAATGGTAGTCTCTTTGTTATGAGAGATATTTCGTTGTTGAATGCTCCAATTCGTGGTAGTCTCTATGTTATGGGAGATAGCTCGTTATGGAATAATTGTTGGTACTCTGACGTGGCATATCTCGTTGTTGATTGGCCATATGATTCCGACAGATATTGATAATTTGTTGTTGAATGCTCCGAATGGTGATGTTGGATCGTTGAATGGGTATATTATCACCCTTTTCATATGTAATATCTTGGTTAAAGAAGAAGTTTGGACCCGTTCTAGGTGAAACGCCGGAAATTTGGAAAACTTATTATTATGATGCATATTGTTACATTGAGTTGATGCTTACTGTTATTCCATGTCTTTTCTACCATCTTTCGATGGGTGTTGGTTTACTATCCCAGTTGAATCAATATTGATCTCCTTTTTTCTACTTCCTCTGTGAGCGAGTAGTTAAACGCTATTTGCTATAATGTTATCATGGAATTTTCCCTCATTTAGAGTTGATTTATCTTTCCACAGTGGAGCTGGTTTTCTTCCTCTAAAATCGAGTTTCTTTCCCTAGTGGAGTTGGTTTTCCTCCTTTAGTATTGGATTTCTTTTCCCAGTAATTCACCTTCCTTGACGATTTGTTTTTCTAGGAATGCCTTCATTATTTTGCTTCCCCAATAGTGTCCTAGTCCACCTGTGGTTTTGGTTTACATTCATAATCATAAGCATTTTATGGCATCTCAAAGCCAGCAATATGGTTTGTTTTGTATTTAAGTATCTTCTATCCCGTCGAGGCGAAGATTTTTTTCTTTTCTCCTGATAGAAGACACTTAAATAAGGGCAACTGTTGTACGCCAAAATTTCCCCAAATATCCTTATCATCTCATCATCACAATGTATCGAGATCACAAACAAGGTTTGGCTCTCATGGTTGTCCTATTCTTAAGTTAGCTCTCAAGAGATCGCCAAGAACCTTGATTGTGTATTGCGTATGTGTATGATTTGCATTTTTTTTCTTTTGCTAACCTCAAATTAAAATACAAAAAATAATTTCTTTTGTTTTTTATATTTTTTATTTTTTATATATCAAGCCAAAGCATCTGACAAGCGAACATTTCCAGTGTTTTTCCCCAAACTCGTTTTGCACTAATTTTTCAAAAAATTTAATTGCAAATTGATTTGCACATGCGAAAAATTTGAAAAATTAGGCAATTTTCAAGTTTGTATCTTTAGCTCCAATTTTTCTTTTTGTTTTTTAACATATTTTTTTATTACCAAAATTCCACTACCTCATCATAATTAAACTCTATCATACACCTTCATTTGATGACATAATCACCACTTGATTCAAATTTGGCTCCAAATTCAATTTCCAAGCCTAATTCCATTCCCAAACCAAATTCCAAACCCCCACTAATTTCCAAGCATAAATAATATAAATAGAGGCCTCATTTCATTCAAATTCAAGCTTTTAATAGCCAAAATCACCTTACTAAAAACTCTCTCTACTCTCTCCAAACACCAAATTCACAAAAAGCTCTTTTTCATAAAGGTTAGTTAATTCTTCATTGGAATTTGCTAATCTTTGAGCTAAACCTCCATCCAAACACTTTTTCTTCATCAATACTCTAGATCAAAGCTTGTGGTACTGATTTTTGGAGATGATTTGGAGCAATTTGTGAAGTGTTGTTACTGTCAATTCTTCAAGATCTACAAGCGGTAAGTGAGTTCTTCATCTTCTACAATGTGATCTCTTGATAATTCTTGTGATTTAATTGATGGAACAGTGTTGTTTTTATTTCCATTGATTTTTATTTCTCAAAAATTTGTTGGAATTTCCGTGCTCAATTGAATCCAAGATCACAAGGTGTTTGGTGAAAAGTTTGAATAAGGATTTTTCATTTTGAAATGTTGTTTTTTCTGTTTTTAACAGTGAGCAATCGATTGCACCTGTTAGTGAAATCGATTGCACAACTTGTTTTCTGTGCAATTTTTGAAAAATAACACAATACAAATCGATTTGCACCTGAGTGCAATCAATTTTCACTAAGTCAAAATGGTTTTTTGGCTTGATTTTTGGACTGTTTTGGTGATTTTTCTTTTTCTTCTCCATTCTTTTGATGTTTTCTTTGGATTATAATCTTGAATGTAAAATTTGTCATTAATTTAAATGGACTCTGGATATTGATGAATTTGGATAAATGTTCATTAATTTAAATCCATCAAAGGATGAATTATTCAATTCATTCTTGGTTCTTTGCGTTAGTGACATATTTAGTGCTTTATTCCACCAAAATGAGTGGTAAAACTTAAAGATGAAAGAATTTTGAGAAGGTGATCTAAGCTGATCTATCATTCCCCTCCCTCATCATATTTTCCCATTATTGTTTTGATTTGTGCTATATGTTTTTCAGATAATGTTCTAAATATCATTTCTCTAACATATACGGTACATAGATCTTTATTGACCGACCTCTTTGTAGGGTGACTTCTATATAAGTAACTTGGAGATTGTTTAATATAGCTTTACATTTTGTCCCTCAAATCGGAAAAATGGTTCTTCGTGGCCCAAGCTGTTTACACTTGAAATTGTCCAAGTATGATTAGGTGTTGAGTTACGACCAATAAAATTGTTGATTCATCGTGTAGAGGTTTTGATTCTATGAATCTTCTGATGAGTTCTCATAACCTTCGACCTAGGCTGAAGGCTCAAACCGTCGTGAACCATATGATTTTCTTTTATTTCTTTGTATGATTGATTCTTCGTGGCCCAAGCTTTGGACTTGTAAGCCCAAAGATGATTAAATTTCGAGCTATAGCCAATAAAATTGTCAATTCATCATTTAGAGGTTTTGATTCTATCAATCTTCGATGAGTTCTCATAACCTTTGACTTAGGCTCAACGTACAAATCATTATGGATCCTTCATATGAAACCAACTAACAACTAATCACTAATTACTAACATTTGACTTCCAACTTTTTTGCAATGTGTTTTTATCGCTTTACTTTAATTTTAGCATCCATTATCATGTTTTTGTTTATGTCATTTTCTATTTGTTCACTTGGACCTTTTATTTTGATTTTTGCTTAAGTCATTATTAAAGGACTAAAACCATAAAAATTGTTGACTTGGACTTGACTACAATTCCTATATTTGGTGATTTGATCTTGGACTTAGGATTAGAACCTTGACCTTAGCTCAGAGATTCTATGACTCTGTTGTTCTTTTGTCTAAAGTCCCTGGGATTTACTCTAAGGAATTAGGTTGTTATTTTCTTTGTGTGCAGGTTATTTGGTTTATGCTCATTCATGTGTGGGATTCCTCTAAATGCAGTCGTTACTCTGTCCGATTTTTGTGAAGACTTAATTTCATCTGAGGCATTACTTTATTTGAGACTTAGTATTTTTTTGTCTGGTTACTATGTTAGTTTGGTTTTTAATCCAAGGGATGGGAACAATGTATTGGCTTCTTGATGTCAAGTATTGCTTTCTTAATCGGTTAGATAATTCTTTTACCTTCACCTTTTACTTTTCCTGTACATATGATAGTCTCTTCATCTCCTCATAACTTCTTTAATTTCAAAATCCTCTCCCTCCTTTTCAAAACTCTTCTGGTTTTCTAACTTGAACCGCTTTCACAATAAACTTGGACTTAGGTCCATGCATTTTCAAAACCCTTTTTCTTAACAAAGAATTAACCAATTAAATAATACTTTAACATTTTTCTTAAAAAGACTAAAAAAAATCATTAACCTCATTCATACCTTTTTGAGCCATTTTTGGCTTTTCTCCCTTTAAAGTTTTTTTCAAAAGATTAGACTCTTGTTGATTCTTGTAGTGATACAAACTACTATACTTCTACAATATGTATTGAAGTGAGGCATTTTTCACTTGATGTTGAGTGATGCTTGTTAATAAAAATCCGAAATCTATCCTCCACTTCGAGTCGATAAGATGCTCATTTTTCATAATTGTGGGTAGTTAGTATGTTTACCACTCGGATATGACGAGCTCTTTATTATTCTTAAAATTAACAAACACACCAATTTCGGTATTTTTTACCCGAACTACATCGGTTTTTATTTCAACATTGTAAATTGTTGGTAAGTAGGCCAAGAACTCATTGGAATATCTATCAAATCAATAGTTGTAAAAAATAATCCTTTTCTCAACTCCACCATCTATTTCATACATATTTTTTATAGCCATATACACAGATTTTCAAAGAGGTTCCTGCGGAGAATCGTAGATATTTAGGGTGCCTAAAACCTTCTCTTTGCATAACTAACCCATGTACCTTGATCTCTATTTTTAATTTAGGATTTATTCAATATTTTTCCTAGTCCTTTGGATAAAATAAAAGCGCGGTGGCGACTTCGTTAATTTTTACGATTTGAGTCAATCCAATGGCTTAGTTTGGAAGATTTTGCCGCTACAAGATACATCGAGGATTGCTCTTACTTACATGTTGTAACACCCCATACATACATTGCCTAGGATATACGTATATGGCATTAAATGGTACACAAAACAATCATATATATGCAGCGGGACATAGATAAGTATTAGTACACATTACAACAAAAGCCGAAATTGTTATGGCCAAACGATACAAGTCTCGAAAAGTACTAATACATAATCTCAAAAGAGTACATAAGCGGAAAGATACAAAGAGAATAAATTGTCTCCAACGAAACACCAATGCAAGACTAAGCCATCTTAACCTTGCCTTTGTCTTGCCTAGAAGATCCTGAAAAAAATAATAATTGGAATGGGGTGAGATTAGTAAATCTCAGTGAGCCTCCCTATCTTAAGGGTTTGCTCGGTTCTATAGGGTACATGCATCATGTAACATCCCAATTTTAGTAGATTATTATTAATAATTATTATTAATTACTATTATGTGATATTATGTGAAAATTGATTTAATTGTGTGTTTTAATTAAATATTTTAATTAATTGAATGTATATTATTTAATTAATTTGAAGTTATGACTAGAATTGTATTTATTTGGTTATTGGGTGTTGTTATCATTTGGAGAAAAAGAGAAGAGAAGAGGAGATGAAGACAAGAGAATAGGCAAACCCTAGAATCCAAATCTTCAAGAGGTAAGGGGGAGAATCCATGTTATTATTTGATTATATGTTGTTGTGTAATGATAGATAACATGCTATAGGATTAGGTATTCCAAAATCAAGGTTTTCATTTCAAATTAGAAGTTGTAATTTGGGAATTTTGAGGAATTGAACAAGATTTGATGATAGGAATAGGTTACCCATAGTGTATACATGTTATATGATGATTATATGATGATAAAACGGAATTATAACTGGTTTAATGTGTGTATTTCGCAACTGTTATAAGATGTCATCGCAACAGGGAATTCTGTTCTGATTAAGGGCGCTTAGCGCACGGGCTGGCGCTTAGCACGATGGTCTGTTTGTTGAAAAATCTTTTCTTTGATTGTTATTGCCATGGTTTGGGGGTTTGATTAATTTTTATTTATCATTAATTTACATGAATTTTAATGTATGTAATGATGAGTTTTGAACCATGTTTGGATTGGATTTCGTTGTTAACATCATACTTGAATTTTGGAATGTATGTTATGTTTTGAATGGAATCTTGTGGAATACTTGTCTTGACTTGTTTCCTATGTTTGATTGGTGATACATGATGATTGTATATGCTAAATACATTGCTTATGTTGTGATAACAATGATTGTTGTGCAATTGTGGAATAATTCATATGTTGGAATTATGTTGAGAATGCTTGGATAATTAAGATTAGTGAAGAATCTTAGTTTGCATTTGGTATTTGATAATTGAACATGCATCATTGACTGACCTTGAAATATGAGGTGGTGAATCTTTGGGTTCACAATTGCTCGATCCTAATGGGGTGTAAGTAGCGCAGGCTTTAAATCTTGTCTGAATTTAAGGTAAGTGCTTTGGTTCTAGTGAAGAGAATAGGAAGGGGAGAACGAAATGTTACAACAATCGGTACCACATACATTATTGAGTCACATTGCATCTTGTCTCATAAGTCATTAATGAATATGGTTTATGAATGTTTGTTTTTGTGATACTTGTTGGTATGTCATGTGAGTAACTTGAATTGGTGATAATTATCCTAATTGCCTTAATTGTGAATATAATATACATGAAATGATTGTATGATTATACTATGTGAAGGTATCATTTGAAGTGTGTGGAATTAATGAATATATGTTGTGTTCTTTATTACTTTCAATTATATAATTTTAAGTAATGATGTGAATTCTCACCCTTCTGTTATTATGTTGCCTTTACATGGGTAACGTGCAGGTTCTGAGGATAGAAGTGATTCGCAAGAGGCTAGTTGAGGAGTATTACTTAGTATTATTCCTACACTAGGTAATGGTCATTGCTCTGGTCATGTAACACTGGGTTTAGATGAATATTATGTTTCCTTGAGATATTATGTAGTATTCGTACTTGTTTGTATTCCGTATGATGAGGTATTATGCTGATGTGGCCTTGGTGCCGGTGTATGGATCATTATGACATATTTGCATTATGGATTCATTGTTGTTTCATCCAATGATTATAGTATGAGATGTAATCATTGATAGTACCTGAAATATTGATTATTCCGCTGTGAAATGCATGATTTTAATTTGAAGCATGAAATTAAGTTATGTGTTAAAGATCAAGATCAATATGCAATTAATTTATGTTTAGCATTCATGAAGCATGCGTGTATGTATAATTGGCTTGTATTATGTGTATGTGTATGTTTTATGTGTGCTAAAACCTTGTAACACCCTCTGTATGCGTGCATTTTATTTTACTCTGATTAAATAACATGATTATATTTTTTGGGTATAAAGGGGGTGTTACACATTGTAAGTGTTTTGGGTTGGCTAAGATTTTTGGTAAATTATTGTGTTTGTATGGTTGTCTTGACTGGTGTCATGACACCTTAATGTGAACTATACTTGATGAGCTAAAATTAGCTAATACAGGATTTTTTGTGAATGTCATGCAGAATGTCATGACATCCATAACTGACAGCAGGAGGCGCTGCAGTTTCTGTTTTTAACTATGCTATTATGTTTCCCTATTTAACTTAGGCTATATTTTAGGAAACTAGTTAATAGGTTATGACTGAGGACAAGCTGTGAAGTGTGCATCATTAAATGTTTGTTAGGTTAACTTGATTAACCCTAACTTATGTCTCAAGAAGCCCAAGGCCCATGCACAAAGTATTTAAGAAGGAAGAATCCCTAATTGGAAGCTCAGAGATTTTAGAGAATTTTACCAGAGTAGAATTCTATTGTTTTTGTTTTGCTGTGACTCGTGTGAGTTCATTGGTTTAGTTTTACTTGTGAACTAGTTAATTATCAGTTTGATGATTACTCTAGTATAGAATTTTTTGAGTTGTATTTTGTGTACTCTAAGTTGTGAAGCACGAGTACTGTGTTCTTGATCAAAGCTTTGAAGCAGGATCAAGGTGTGTCTTTGAAGTGTGTCTTCAAGTATTTTTAACTTGTGATTAAATTGATACCACTACTGTGGTTGAGGGGGAGTGAGCGGGTTCTCAGGTCGTATATTAGGTAGAATATTAAGTGAGGAGTGTAAACTGAAGGTTTAACTCTGAATTGATATTGCTGATAGTGGATTATCTCCCTGGCTTGGTAGCCCCCAGAGGTAGGTTTGTTAAAACCGAAATGGATAAACAATTAAGTGTGTTATTTACTGTACAGTCTGTTATTAATATTCTGTTGTACGTATTGAAGTGGATGTCATAACATCCAGTGTTACATCCATCTTAGAAACTAGAAATTTCAATTGGTATCAGAACAGGCACCCTGCCTGTTAATTTCTGGGTGAGATCTAGGGAGTTAATTTCTAGTACTATGGAAATGGAGTACTCAAGCAAGCCACCCATTCGATGGATCCAACTATGACTACTGGAAGCCTCGTATGACTGTGCAAATAAAATCAATTAACAAAGGCTAGATAGCTGTGGTTAAAGGATGGACTCATCCTATGAATATAGCAACTGATGGAACTGTTACCCTGATTTTTGAAGAGAACTGGGATGCTAAAGGTATAGTTTTTTTTTTTTTTTTATAAATTACTGTGATCAAAAGTAAAATAAAATATATTTACATCGATTGAACGATTTCTTTTTTACAAAAAACACTATATCGACCAAATTCTATAGTCTTAGGTGTGGCAAAATTCTAAGGCTTAAATGGTTGAGCTAAGACAGGTTTGAGGAGGTCTAAAATTTTTTACAAAAAAGAAAAGAAAATAGAAGAGGTCCATATTTCAACTAGCTACTAATAATATCATAATATACTATTTATAACTAAAATTTGGTTGATAAAAATCAATTTTTTCCAGTTAAAATCGCTATTAGTTCAAAGCTAACCCACGCGACTAAACAATATTCGACAACAGAAGAGAGCTACCCAACGGTATATTCTCTAGTCCATTTAACAACAATCTATTTGAGCAAGTCTATTAATATGTATGCCTAAAAAATCTGTTAACATGCATGACATATGACATAAAATAGCAATGACAAAGTCGGCACCTAACGAGAGAATTGAAACAGTTTATTCAGTTTTGATTTAGACATATCTTGATTATTTTTTTATTTGGTTTTTCACCGTCCAACAACGGATGCAAGTGGGGGAAAAGGACTCAAGTATTAACAATTCCTATCCCCTTAATCATTCCAACTATCATTGGCAGCAAGTCCCAGAAAACTGACTGATTGCAGAAATTTGATTGAGAGAGAAGTTAAGAGTTTTCAGATATACAATAATCTACCCCTCAACATAGCCTCGGCTTTCTTCACTTGTTTCGCCGGTCCTAAGATGAAGACCTACAGAAAAAGATACATACATATAATAACAAATCAATACCAAACCACCAATCTACAGACTGAAAAATAAACTAAGCAGCTAGAAGCCGGAGCTTATGAATCACATGGCACAGTATACTGATATACCAACCTTGTCCGGTGGACCCCTGGCACCCCCAATGAGAATCTCCGCACTGCACAAACGAGTTCAAAATTATTAAAAAAGAATGCTACAAAATGGAGAGAATCGAACTATACCAAATCAGAAGGATCCAGATTGACTGCAGCCACAAAATGCTGTAGTCCGTAAACTTTGATCATTAGATGGAGATCGGATGGTTTGAGTTTTAAATTCTAAAATCTAATTTACAACACAGCTTAAAACCAGAATCATCCGTCTTATCTTCAATGCAAGACTAAAATTACAACTACAGAAAATGTTGACTGCGTGCAATCCATTTCCAAAACGAATTGTATTTACTAAATCTAGGAAATAGAAAAGGGAGAAATGAGTTATTACTTGCAAGACTCCTTAATTGCCATAATCGAAGCTCCCTTTTTCCCAATAATGCATCCCATCTTTCCTTTGGGAACATCAAGAACAGAAAGAATTTCTTCCTCGGGACCATTTTCATCAACTTTAAGAGTATCTACAAGAAAGAAGCAGACATTCTTTAAAACAGTGGATAGCATGAACCAATCAAACAAGCATTCCTAGTACGTATATGTATCAAAATAGTAGATTAATATAAAATGCTTAAAATAAAAGTGAAATATTTCTTATTAGTTGTAACGAAATCAAATGCACAAAGTGGACCAAAGCTTCACTGAGCTATAATTCATTTTGCATGAACCTCAAACAGGAGCCACAATATTGAAAAATGGAAAGAACCCCCGAGCCTCACAAACAATGAAGTTATAGTTCATAGTTTCATACAAATTTGTCCCTTATATTTACAGAGGAGCTGATATATTCCCACTTTTGAGGTAACTTTTCAACAGGAAAGTTGTGTCATTACTATTATGAATGACATCATACATTGTATTATTTTAATTTCAAATTAAACCCTGTTGGTGCAAACTGTAGGAAGATTGAAGGGATAAACTGGCAAAATAATATGTCCAAACAGACTCATAATATTAAAACAAGAAAATATAATTTGTACATAATATTATTGTCCAGATTTAGAATACCTGGAATTGGAGGTAGAGACGGCCAATCAGCATAATCATTACTGTTCACACAGAAACAGCGGCAGTACAAGGCCCCACGAACAGTAAGATGCCATAAAGATCGCTCAGTTAATTTTGCCATCATTTGGTGGTAAATGTAGAGAAGGAAACGGACATCATCGGCAGCAGAGTGGATCATTTGTTCAGATAAAGGTCTGTAAGTCCAAAACTTGGGGTCCTGACAAAACATTTAGAAATTATGTCATTAGAGAATTGAGTTTAGTACAGATTATATAAATATTTCATATTTTTTAATGAATCTCTTCCACGAATATATACCAACAATGGACAAATAAAATGCACAAGTTATGATATACAACAACAACAACAACCAAATTTTATCCCACTAAGTCGGCTCGGCTACCACAACAATTGAAGATTAATGAAGTTCCACTGTTTCTTTTATTCAAAAACTTTCTACAGTTACATATTCAATGCCATAATCAGATCTTTAATATGCATGATGGAATCAAGCATAAGAAAACAAATAATTTTAACTTTATGAGAAGGAAAGTGAAAAAAAACCTCTAATCCATCAAATTATCATTTTAAAAACCAACCTGTCGAAGAAGGACCCGGACTTCTTCCTTGTCAGCATATGATAAGCCTGCATGCAAACCCACAGAGAGAATAATGAATATTGAGAGAGAAACTAATCGACTCCAAAGAACTTATCAGGAAATATTAATCATCTACACCTAGAATAATATGGTCAATAATATAAAGAAACCATGACCATCAAAAATATTTTAATGGATACCACGACGCATTTAGTACCACAATATCGAGGATCTGCAAGGAGAGCAACTAGTGAGATGTAGTCGTCTGGCAATCTCTTTTGTCCTTCTTGCTCTTCTATAAGCGAATAAGCAATCTAAGCAAAAACAAGAATTATGATTAATAACTCAATAAAGCATAAAAATTCTCAGTAATGCTAATGAAGAAAAACAAGGACAACATGATATTGATAAGGGAAATTATACAATTTTCATCTCTTTCCTTGTCTTGACTGAGATTTCATATTTTCAAATGGATCACTTGGTGGAGAGGATTATGCAAACTTCTTTGTAGACTTTCATAAGTTTTCACCATAAATATTTTTTTTTGCAGTTAGTATAAGTTTATAACAATTCCCCTAAAATTGAAGTTTATTCATTATTAGGCTATCAACATGTTTCAAATGAGCAAATTTGAAAAAACTAATTTGAAATACAATGTGGAAAGTAAACCATAGCTGGAAAGAAAACACAGCCGTGAAGTGAAACTAGAGACAAAATAGGAAAAAAGTGTACTACTGAAACGATAACTCGGCTAGATGGTCAAAATAATACACATCTAGAAATGTTGGCAGCAATGCTACCCAACCAAGAATAAATTGAAGGAAAGATCTCTAACAAAAATTTCACAGCAAGCAATCATACAAAGCAATGCACGGACTCCTTAAAGTTAACCAAGAGGAACATATGGAGTTTAACAAGAATAACCTCAAATTGACCCAAGAGCTATTGGAAATGAATCAGGCTCTAATTGGTTATAAAACAGCTCGTGCCTAGAAGATAACAAAACAAACAGGAGGAAGTGGAGCCAAATCAGCTGGTAGCCAGGTGAAACTTGTAAGCTGGTGCAAAACATAGCCAATTATGATGGTTCACAGTACCGTTGAAATGGAAAGAGGGCAGTGTAAATCGCAGTTAATAGAAATTACAGCCAGTGTGTATGGGTTTTTAGAGGATATAAGAGGATTTCCAGCAACGACTGGTCACCATTGCTATGTATTGTTCTCTAGATCAAGGTTGTGTAACTCAAGAAACCAACGTAAGCTTTTAGTTATAGTACAGATACAATAAAAGAAGATAATTGGTTAATTACTATCAATATAAGAGTAAACTATGGTAGTTAAAAAAATACAGCTGAGAGTTGACTAAACACTAATATTTTAAAAGTATTTAACAACAATTAAATTTGTTTCCCACTAGATTGAGTTGACTATATAGATATCATAGTATCCTATTATAAATCATGTTTGATGAGATTCCATTTAAATCAAAATCCTTTTGATTTGATCTTATTTTTTGTTCATTTCCCAAAGTCCCCACTTCTAACTATTAATTAGATTATTCTCGATCTACTCAGTCAAGGGATCGTAAACGATGAGAAAACATATCTAGGGAGCATATTCAAGCTGGCATGTAAAATGAGATCTCATTCTAAGAAATATGTGTTATCATGGATATGGAAGTAGTTTAATTTGCCAACTAAGATGCTGGATTCCAAGATCAATGGAGGTAGTCTAGTAATAAGAGAGCTCACCTGGGTATCCACCACGTTGTTTAACTTGATGCCGAATTGAAAGTACAAGGCCTAGAAACCAACAATATGTTAGTAAGGGCTCAAATCATCTGATCAAATCAGAAATTGTTGAGTTGACAACTTAAGTCTAAACTTTTTTTTTATTTCAATAGTGTTTTTTATAATGTCCAAGAAATGTTTCCTAAACTTAAAACAAATACAAATAGCGGCGGGAAAAATGGAAATCAGAAACCTCACTGTCACGTTTGCAATCATGAATCACTTTGGTGATATAATCAGACTCAAGTGCAGGCTTACAGGCTTGGATAAGCACATCTCCCCCCACAATTGCATCAACAAGGTATATAGCATCCGGAAATGCAAGCTGCACAAACATAAATTTAATCATATAACAAGAGCAAACATACTAATGTCTAATGGTAGCATAAAATCATTATCGCTTAAAGATAACAAAACACAGTAGAAATCAGATGTTGTTTTATACGGACACATCTAGCTAAACAATCCAATTAAACTACTTAATCAGTAAACTACTTTAGAGAGATCAATTAAGACCTCTTATTCACAAGCTATTCCGGAAACTTTGAGAGCTCATTGAAATCAACATAACTTGAATACAAATTAAGATCTTATTCATTAAAACTCTCCATATAATATATACTAAAGCCTCTGACATTAAGATCCAAGTTCACTCTGTGTTTATGCACGAATTAGACTTTAATATCAATTTTAATCGTAATTTCAAACCATCACATTACGATCACAAAAATTTCAGACAATTACCAAATAACGTGACTGAAGTTTCAAACCACATTGCATCATTCATGCATGAATTAGAACACAAGCACACAAAAAAATCAAGAAAACGTAAAATAACCTGTATTATACAAAGTTTTCCATAGCGACACAAGTCAACAGCCTCACAATCAAAACCGATTACAATATGCGACTGAGGCGAAGGTTCGAGAAAATCCACCGGAAGTTGAGAAGCTTTAGTCACTACATGAATCGGAACTCGCGGTTCCTCTTCTTCCAGAACCTTCTCACCTAATTCAACAAAATTTCATCAATCAAAATCCAAACAGTAAAAAAAAAAATAACAATAAAATATTAAACTAAAAACCGATCAAAATTACTAAACAGTTGAAGAATTATGAATCATCGAAGCTTTGAGAAAAACGAATCCCTAACTGAATCGGAAAAGACGAAACCAGAAATGAAGAAAGAAAAGAATGAAAAAAAAAGCGAATCAAGAAAACATACTGTAACGAGAAGGAGAAGACGGAGCAATGGGAAGGTGAGTGATGTACGACGGCGGAGGAGTTGGAGAAGAAGAGTGACGCGGCGGAGGAGAAGAAGCCATGTGATCGGAACCACATCACAGGGTTCTTTCTCTCGTTGAAGCTATGACTTCACTCTTTTTCTCTTTGAGTTCTTTTTTTCCCTCTTTCTCTTTTTTTTTCCTTTTATATTTACCAGGAAATGAAAAAAATTGAAATCAGTGTGCAGTGCACTTTAACCCGTTTTCCCTGTTGAATATTCCAAGATTTCTGACGATTTTATTCGACTAGATTTTGATTTTTGACTCGAGGAAAAAGTGTTATTCTTTATTTTTATTTTTATTTTTATTATTTTGAATAATTTTTTTTATAGAATGCATGTATTTAATTTTAATCATATACAGTGTCCTATAAAATAATTTTATATTGTCTGTCTAATAAAAATATATCATCTAACATATGATATAAACATTTTAAAATTCAGTCTAACATGTGAAAACAACAATTTTAAATGACGTATAAAAACAAGGGAAAAAGGGATATGCCCGAGACGCTCATTGTCAACCAATGACGATTATGAATTAGGATAAGTCAGACTGAAAATTTAAAAAAACTTGTATGACATGGCAGAACGTTATATTTTAATTAAATGATGGTGTAAAACTTTTTTTACATTAAACTATAAAAATATTAATAATTTTGATGGAATAATAATAATATAATTTGAGTTTAAAGGTAGTGTACGGACAGTGCAAACAAACTTTACACATACATCCAATCAAAATCACTACACTTGCCATGTCATATTAGTTTTTTTAAATTAAAATTGTGTTTTAATTGGATACATGGTTGTGATTGGTTGACACTGTAAAAGTATTTTACACTGTCAGTGCATATTCCTATTTCTCATATAATTTAATATATTGGATTTGGATGATGTCAATGCCGCATAATACGGATGTCTAGTAGGGGATGGATGTACAACAACTTATGTAGGAAAGAGACATTTTAATTCAGGAAAGGATTGAGATGGTAAGTTATTCCCTTTTTCACATATAAAAAAGAAAAAGAAAAAATTGTACAAGTACAAACAAATAATATTAATTTGATGATGCAATTAAAATAATATTATATTAAATAATAAAATTATCATTCATTGATGCCGTTTAATTTAACTTTTTATTGAATTATTTTCTACTTTAGAGAAGTAGGACCAAATAACATTTAGCAATTTTTTTTTATAAAAAAGTGACTTTTATTTTAATAATAAAAATATAATTTAAAGAGTTTCTATTAAAGTATTTGAAAGTAACTTTATAAAAAAAGATTATTTAATTTAAACCGGATTTATACCGGAGAAAATCATTTATGAGAATATTGTGTTTGCCCACTAACTAATTCATAGCATGAATAGAAGGCAAGGGAAGATAAGATACTTTGTTGTTAAAGTTGATTTGGCAAAGAGTGCGATAATTTAAGTTGGACCTTTGTTCATAGAGTGCTTATGGAGTTGGATTCCTCCAAATCTTAATTCAAGTTATTATGTATGTTATGACGTATGTGTTAATGAGCATAAGGTGGAATGGGAAACATGCTAACTACTTCAACTCTACTAAAGGTTTAAGACAAGGAGATCCAATTTTTTCCTATCTGTGTGTTCTCTGTATGGATAAGTTGTCGCATATAATAATGGATTCTGTTAAGTGTGGACAGTGGAAAGGAATCAAGGTAGGCGGGAGGTGTCTAGTTATTTTGCATTTGATGTTCACAGATGACCTCCTCTTATTTGGGAAGGCAACAGGTAAGCAAATGATATGTGTTAAGGATGTCTTGGACAATTTTTGCAGTATATTTGGTCAGAGAATTAGTAAGAACAAGACTACATTTCTTTTCTCTAATAATACGCCTTTACATGCGAGAAAAAAGATCATTCGTCTGTTTGGGTACAAAAAACAACGGAGTTGGGGAACTGTCTGGGGGTTCCTCTTACCAGGAGAAGTCTTAAACAAAAAGATTTCAAGCATATTATAGAGAGTATTAAGATTAAACTAACGAGCTGGAAAGTTCAACTTTTGTCTTTTGCAGGTAGAACAACATTGGCTAAGACGATTATTGAAACAATTCCAACGTATACAATGATGATGTGTTCCTTACCAAAAGAGTGCATCAAGGAGATTCATAAGCTTTAAAGAGACTTCATATGGGGAGACAAAGTTGACCAATAATATATTCATGCGGTCAAATAGATCACTCTTATGCGGCCAAAACACATAGGGGGCTTGGGTTTCCGAAATTTAGTTCATATGAATAAAGCTTGTCATTCTAAACTTGGTTGGAAAAGATAATAGTATGTAGTTCCAGGTGGCTCAAAGGAAGTATGTCTGAAGAAATAGCAACCTTGTTACAGTCAATTCTAATCGGCAATATCAGAGCTTGTGGAAGAACATTATTAAGCTTTGGCCTAATTTGAAATCATAGATAATTTAGGATATGAAGAATGGCTTCGTAGTGAATATATGGAATAACTAGTGGCAAAGATAAGGTGTTATTCAACAACATATGGAAGCAGACAATAACACGTTTTCGCTGGAGAAAATGGAAGACTTAGTGGATGAGAATCAAAAGTGGAATCTCTATCTGCTCAATACTTTTTCCGCTTCAACTTTTTTAGGTCTTAGGGCCTTTTGAGTATCCTAACCCTTTGGTCGAAAAGGTTAATCAACTTTCCCGAGAGGGACAAAGAGGGTCAAAGTTTTGTAAAAAGCAAATTGGTCTTTAGATCTTTCCCATAACAAGGCAGGAGAGTTAGAAAGATCTTAAAAAAAGTATCAGAAGAATTAGTAGAAGGCTGAAGGCAACCATCATGTTATGTGCCAAAAGAATCTTGAGCTCTCAAAGTAGTTGGACAAGTTGTTACAAGAAGACTTTATCTTCGTTGAGGATGCATTTGAGAGTGCCTTGAACTAAATGGCATATTTTTATTCGATTGTGCCAATTTATCGAGACATGGTTTATCTTAATCAAATCATCGAGAATGAGAAGGTGGTTTCTCTTGAGAATTAGTGTGTCCTCCTTTTTTTACCGACATGCTTGTATACGACATATAATTTGACGTTCACGTCCTATAATTTATATACATTTTTTAGTTTGTTATTTATTCGTATTATACATGACTTGTGATAATGTTTTTGGTCACAGGTTCATTTCTCAAGGGCTTAGCTTTTCCTTCGATTTTTATGCTCAAAGTTTATTAGACGTCTCTAGGTATCGTGCTCGATCAAAGGTCAGTATCCCTTACCAAGCCCTAGGAGGAAACCTGGTTCGAGGTTGACATATTGGCGAACCCATCACGACATTTAGAATAACTAAATACTGAGAGAGGGTAGGATGGTTATTTTCCATTTTTAGGCTTGCTTTCTTTGCATGTACGCATTGGCATCGTGGGGTATTTGTTACTTTAATAATATGCATGCAGTGTTAGAAAAAAAACATGAGTCTTCATGTTGGTCCTACTGTAGGGTCTTATATATCATCTCTGCTCCTGAAAGGTCAGCACTTATCAACACTGACTCATCATGTATGTTGTGCTACTTCAACTTTATATGGATTAGTGAGGCCATTGTATCTAATGTTATTGTGATGAGTCAAGCCATAGTGTAGTTGTAGGGGCTTTTGCATTGAACTTTTAGGAATTAGAAATCTATGGTCTGGTATCCCGCCCTTTACGTAAAGTGACCATCAATTCATTGTACCCCCAAGGACGAGTAATTGTACCATTAAAGACCCATAGATCGGACCCCCCATAGGGCCACAATTTCCCCTTCTTCATCTTCATATTCTTGAAGAGGTCTGAGTACATGATGTCATATGAGTTGCCTCTATCAACTTGAACTTTAGAAACATCAAAGTTAGCAATATTAGTCGATAATCGACCTTTTTAGCTTGCAGTCAAAGTACTTCATTTCCTATTTTTTGACAGTTGTCAACTAAAAAATCTCTTTCTTCATCGTATTCTTAGAAGAGTTCCTCGCCCTAGGGGCACCTCCTCTTATGGAAGCGATATACTAGCAATTTCCCTGATGTCATTCATCTTCTTCTTTGCTGCTTGCTTCTTTACCTTTACCCGACCACAACTTCTACAATCTTACTAGGAAATTGTTTCTTTTGGGGAGAGTCCTTTCGGCCTCTCTTGTCATCCTTAATGTATTCAGATAAACACCCTATTTTTTATTAGCATTTCAATCACATCTTTCAATTGGTTGCAATCATCGGTGTTATGGTCATAACTCTTGTGGAAATGACAGTACTTTGATTTATGAGTCAGTGTTGACTCCCTGGGCGAAAATGAGTTCCTTATCCCGACCTCCTTGAACTCCGTGTTAGCGCACTCCTTCAAGATCTTTTACTGTGAAGTGTTCAATGAAGTGTGTGAGTCAAAATTTTAGCGGGACATGCATTAACTTTCCTCATGGCCGACCTTGGGCCAGGGCAACCAGGCTCACGAACTAGTGCCTAAAAAACCTAGGGACCTTAAAATCGGGAAAAAAAAGTTAAAAATTATAATATATACAATTATTTGCAAATATATAACCCAAAGTCATGGTAACAAATGAGATTGGAGCCAAGGTGGTTGCGAGTTCGATTCTTGTCTGAAGCTGTTTATTTATCGTTACATTTTTGTTTTACTAAAAAGGCGCGTTTGATTCCTAACATAAGCTTTTTATGTAATTTTACATTTTTACTTTATTAAAAAGCCAATTTGTATTAATATCACATTTTCATTTTCCTTTATTAAAAAGGCAGTTTGTATTAATATCACATTTTTATTTTACTAAAATGACAACTTGTGAAAATAAAACTACCGTGGGTGATCGTGATTATAAAAGAATGAATAACCACTTTATGATTACATGATCAATGATTATATATGATCTAGTGGATGAAACTAAATCCCGACAAGATCTATTACCTTTGAAACTCACTTTTCTACATTTTATTGCTGCCACTTTTGTTACTATTTTATATCACAAACATCTTTGAAAACCTACTTAAATCATTATTAACTGTTAAAAAGCTTATAGTATCGCACTAGTTCATATGGAGACGATATAACATACTTACTTTTGATTTACTAGACATCCGTTAGTATGCTAAAACATTTGCATGTTTCAAAAAGTTTCTTGAGGACAAGCAACAAGCTAAATTTGGAGTTGTGATTATCCACCATTTTACTATGTATTATCATTGTTTTAGCAGTATATTTGATGTTTTATCAGTGCTTACATATCGAAGTTAGATGGTTTTATAGACTTTATCTGTGGTATGAGGATTTTAATTGTTAAGAATGTTCCATCCGTCATATGATCTTTTGGGAAAGTATTAACGTGTTTTATAGGTCAAAGGACTGAAAAAGGAACACGACAAATATTCAGAGGGATTCACAAAGTTTATTTTTCAGCATGTTTTACATCATGAGGGACGTGTGGTATTTTAGTCATATATTGATCTTCGTAAATCGGATTGACAAGGGGACGTTGGAAAATGAAAGCTAACATCAAGGGATACAACTCGTATGAAGACACCTAAGGCTAATTGTGCATTTTACCTGCTTTCTATAAGCGTATGGACGACTTGATTTGTCCAAAAATCCCAAAATTCGTATTTAAATGAAGGAGATCTAATTTTATTGAGATATCTTGAACATGGACGGAAAAATATCATCTTGGATCAAGGAAAAAACGATAGGAACAATGGGAAGTGCCAAATTCAATGGATTGCCCCACCAGAACTTTTTGTGATTATTGTGTAATGTTGATGACTTTTATTATGTCTATTGTTATAGTTATGAGTAGCTAAACTATCTAATGCTAGAGGTGAGTTATTGTTCTTGATTGAGTTTGTATTTATGAATTGACATTTGTAATGACTAATATTTTAATCCTACACGATTTATTTCTTTTCGTGCTTAATGCTTTGTCTTTCTGACAAATTGAGAAATAATTTACGGTTATCTGTTAGGAAGAACTTTCAATAGTAATGCTCGATTGAAATATTTTATATTAAATATCACCTAGGATTAGGGATACCATATAGAAATTTCTTTTTTTTCTTGATAATTAAATGCTTGAATTCATCTATAATTCACTATGGCCATAAAAATCAATTTGAATAGTCCAATGTTTATTCACTAAGGACTTAGAAATAAATACCCTTAAGAACCAATAATCTGTAGAGATAAAATAAGTTGTTACAAGGTAAATTTAGGATATCAAACGATTTCAAATTCATACCCTCATTCCTAGCATGCTCTTTTATTATTATTTTCTACTCTATTAAATTTGTCTTAATTTTATCTTTTGCAAACAAGCAAATCAGAACCCCCAAATACCTTTTTGTTAAATTGAATTAAAATACAAACTATAAAATTTAACACAATTCTCGAGATCGATACTTCGGTAACTATCAGTATTACTACTTTGGTAGATTAGTACACTTTCTAATTTATCAACTATCTCTCATCACAGGAGTTCTCAAATACCCTTTTTGAGTCAAAATCATCGGCTAAGAATATAATTTCATGGCTCATGCGATCATTATAACACCTATCTAAACCCACAAATATTTTGCATATAATTTACGAAAATGATTCAAATAGGATTCACCAACTCAAGGGTGTCAAACTTCACAATTAAACATTGTAATATTCGTACTGCTCTGTAACACGGGTTCTCAAAATAATTAAATTCATAATTATTTAAATGATATCAACATATAACTTTTAAACTTCGCAACGAAATTCATAGTCTCAACTTAATTTCATTTATTCAAATAAAACTTCATAAACCTCATGATTATTAAGGTCGACATCAAGGAAACTTCTCAAATAACATCATTAGTGTAAATGTAAAATTTAAAAGACAACAACTTCAAAAATCAAGCGTTCCTGACCCGATGTCATGTATCAGAGCAAGACACCCCTAAATCAAAAGAAACTAATAAATCGATCTGAATCTATCCTCTAAGCTTCAACGAACTATTCTTGATCACCTGCAAGTTACCCACGTTTCGAGGCAACATTTCCAAGCATAAAGGATGAGTAATTACAAATCATTATAAAAGATATAAGAAATAATCATAGTAGTTGTACAACAATTATCAAAGATCCACTCTTCGATCATACTTCACATACTTACACGCAATATCAATTAATTATTTCATTCATTTTATGAGCACATCAATGATCAACAATCATCATACAAAACGTCATTTAATCACATATAATCAAACGTCACTTAATTTAATATCGTGCAATGCCAAAAAGGATGCAATGCAACATCATTGGCTCATGCATGTGATACCAAAACTTCATTGATGACTCAGTCATCTTTATCTCCAAGGATCCCCACCAATAGAATTGATTCCCGCTGGGAACCAGAGCACTTCACTATATCGCACCCAATCCACACTATGGGATTGAGGTCGTCACTGGACTAGTGTCCTAACACGGGACCAACCGTCCTGCAAACATCACTAGACGAATATCCTAACATATGTTATGAATGTATGATTCACAACGTCATAATAAATAACGACAACGGCTATTCAAAATGCATAATCATTCACTTACTCATCATATCATACAATCATCACCCAATTACATCAACATCACAATCATCTCGATTAATACCACACATACTTCATATTCATCATGTTATAAACCATCACAACTACAACTCATTACAACAAGCATATACACACTTATAATCTTCTTTACAAACACATATCATAATCAAACATTCACATACACAAAAGACATGCATATAGACATATAAACAAGTTTCATGTCATTGACAAATGACCCTCAAAACCCATCCAATCGAGCCAGTTAAATTCCATAAATTTAATCATAATTAACTTAAAATATAAACTCTCATAATCTCGAAACAAGTTTACAAAAATACAACAATTTTCGTCCCAAGTGGCCGCGCTAAGCGAGCCCCACTGGCTCTAAGCGCCAAACTCTATGGCTTTGGCCATATTCTTTTAACGGACACGCGCTAAGCGCTCTATGCGATTCTAAAGAAAATTCCTGTGCGATCAGCATCAGTCTCATACAAGTTCTTAACCCTATAACACATTTTAATCATCATTTTCCTGCGACTTAAGGCATAACAACCTATTTCTAACATGTATTTTCCATCGCAAACATCACAATACAATTATTCATCGCAATACCAACAATCATCATCAAAATCTAAACCTTCAAATTCATAGAAATATGGAATTGATTCTAGTACATGTTACTACTCATCCTATTGTCAAATACTAACACTATTATTCATACCAACAACATATTCCATACATCAATCACCATAATCTCATCATAGACGTCATATTTGTTAGTTCTCTATTTTATCGATTGACATTAATTTTAGTAAAACAAATATTGCAACAATATGTTAAATATGATGTGTTAACTTGCTAAGAAGAACTGGTTGAGAAAAAGTCCTATTTTATGAAGAAACATGTTGAGATGAAATGTTTCATCATCTGGAGCAACATGTCGGACAAGATGTCCTATGCAGAATCATTCGACATTGTGACTGTTTGGGCTGGACTGTTGGATCGGTTCGAGATTTAACATGTGCAAAATATTTTGGAATATTATGCAATCCTATGTGGCACTGATTTTAAAGGTGTGGAAGATTCAAGTCAGAATCAAGAAGAATATGCACTTTCTAATTATGGAGATAAATTAGGAAGATTATGATTGAAGACCTATTTTTATGCAGAAGTTTCTGCAAATTTGTAGCAGCTAATATGCTGTGATTTGAAGCCCAAATCCAGTTGGGAAAAATGTTATAAATAGAAGCATTGTAACATAGGAAAGGTGCCAGCTGAAAATGTAAAGTTTCATACTATTAGGGCTGAGTTTGTAAGCCACTCTATAGGAGAGTTGCTATGTGTGAGCCTCTCGAATATCATTCTTGATAGGAGAGTAGGACCGATGTTATTGTTCTTGATCAAAGCTTTTAAGCAAGATCAAGTATTATTGATTAAGAGATTTTTAATCTAGTGTTTCTTGTAATTGAAGATTGAGATAAAAGGCCGTCAATATCAGTAACTGGGATTGTTATTGTGAGACATCACTGCGATGATTTGAAGTGAGAGGGGTTTCTCTTATCTAGGAAGTTCTTAGATAGAAGTTGCACTGGGTAGGGATTAAGTGAGAAGTTGTAAACCAGAGGTTTTTTAGCTTCGAATTGATACTACTTATAATGGATTTCCTTTCTGGCTTGGTAGCCCCTAAAGTAGGCGTTGTTGTAAACCGAACTGGGTTAATAATTCTGGTGTGTTACTTACTTTTCAGTATTGTGTATGTATGTTTATACCTTGCCTATGTGTTTTGTTCGTATCAGATATCTCGACATGTCATAAGACATATGAAGTCTGATATATCAAAATTTCAATTGGTATTAGAGCAGACATCCTGTTAGGCTCTGGGTGAGATCATGGGAAGGTACTTTTTGGTACTTTGAGAAATGAAGAAGATTTTACTGAAAAGGTGATGAACGTGGACAATTCATATTTTTGTTTGAATGATCCCTTGAGAAGGATCATTCATTATGTGTGACAGGGTGTATCATGTTCTGTCTGTTGTTATCAAGCTTGTAGCTTTGGTGGAGAGCTGCTGTTTTTGGGTTTGATTTATTTTCAAACCTATGTTGTTCTGTTGACACCTGAATTGTGGTGTTTCTGTGCAAGCATGATCAAGCATTGCCTAAAGGTTATTGAGGAGTTTTTGTTTGTTCCGCTTCATCTAATAGAAAACTCATGGTGGTTCGTGTGTCTCTGGTGTTGAGGTTGTAGCAAGGTTTGTTCTTCTCTGAAGGTGTATCCTATAATGTTGTGATACGCGAAATACTTTTTCAACCAAATTTTTAAAGTTGATACTTGAGGTTCATCTCAAGTCCACTCATAAAGACATTTATCAATAACTTTCATGAGAATCTGAAGAGAAGTTGATCAATGGTGATCATATACATCTGCATGGATATTCCTAGTGTGTGACTAAATTAGAAAAGTGATTTGTTGTTAGAAGATGGACTTCCATTGAAGACCTTAAATATGAATTTCCGATAACATATCAAAATTTCCATAATTCATTTATAAATTTTTAGTAAGAATTTTTTTAAAAAACAAATAAGTGTTTTTAACCTATTGAAAATTTCCAAATTTTTTTTGGTAAGAAAAAATGAACTATCGGATCCGATCATTTTTTCTGAAAATTTCAAAAAAATCCAATATTTTCTTAAAATTTTCAATAAACACAAAAGTAAATTTTAAGAACATAAAAGTAACAGCACCCATTATTGAAGACTTGGAGTGTCCTGTATAAGTCTTGCGGTGACATCTACTTCAAGGTCTTCAACCAATAACACTAGGAAACTACATAAAATCTAGCGGAGGGAGAGAGAGAGAGGGATCACACAGTCAGAACCATAGAAAATTTTCTTTCCCCTTTCGTTTAACTGTTTACAGCAACTAGAGGAATGAGCAGAGGGAAAGGTGATGCCGAGAAAGTGGGACCCATGTTCCCAAGGCTCCATGTCAATGACACGGCAGAGAAAGGAGGACCAAGAGCACCGCCGAGGAACAAGATGGCACTGTATGAACAATTCAGTGTTCCCTTTCAAAGATTCAACCCTAATTCTAATTCAAATTCAAATTCTTCTAACTCACTTCCTCTAACACGTTCGTCAAGCTTGGTAAGTTTCTGATTTTATCTAATTTTAAGCCCCTTTTGATTTAGTGAACAATTTTAACATGTTATATAGATTTTATCTTTTAGTAACATTTAGATTTAGGCTTTATATGATTCTATTTATATGATCTATGGCTTGAATTGTGGTTGAAGAATAGAAGAAATAGTACACAAGGAATTATGCTTAGGTTTTCTACTCAGATTTTATCTTTTATGAGGCACAATTGTTAAGAAACTAGATAGTATTATATATGTGCTTGTTTATTTCTTTTTTTAACATAAATTAAGTATAGTTGGTTTTCGAAATTTAGGGGATTTAGTGCGTGTTTGGTTTGGCAGAAAATTGATTTTGAGTGAATTGATTATGTAAAATTGATTCAGGTTAAAAGTGAGTGGAAGATAAAGTGATTTATGTTTGAATAAATTTCTGCAAAGAATTGAACAAGAAATTTCAGTGTGAAAAACTACAAATTTTAGCTTCAAGTAGAATCAATTTTGGAAAGAATAATCAATTCTACTCTAAGCAACCAAACATGTCAAAATCAATTCTACACGCACAATCAATTATAGGTGCTCCAAATGGGAAATCAAACATACATTTATTGATTTTGTTGTTTTCTTACTTTATGTATGTGTGTGTAAGTAAAGATGTTAGAAGTGTTTGGGTTAGCTTCTCAAATATAGTTCTTCATTTATAGAAAGGTCCTAATAAGTTGATAGGTGTTTGTGGAGAAGTTAGTTGAATGAGTTTTTGAAGAAATTGAGATGAACAAGCTAGTTTGAAATTAATTGTAGAGCTATCATGAAGAAACTCGTAGTTATGGTAAAATTCTTTTTCCATTAGTGTTTATTGAGAAATTTATTCAAGCTGGCTTATTGTCACATCCTAATTCTTGCAAAGGCTCAATGATGTATTCGGATAATTGTTGGGATAGACCCAAATAAGTTGTCACCAAAGGTGCGCTGACAATTGAACTCACTGTTTGGTTATAGAGGCCACATTATATTGTCATGAATGACTTTGTGTTATCATCTCTAACATGAACCAATATGTTTGAAGGGAAATGACCCCGAGAGAAGTTATATTTCTCACCAATCTAATGGAGCAAACATGCACACTTTGTCACCACAACTTGAACATAGAAAAAAAGTAGATGGAGATGATAGTCGTGCATATGATCGCTCGAGGATTGGTCAATCTAATGATAAAACAATGAAGAGTTTCAATGGGGAAAAACTCACTCCTACGGGCTCCGGGAATTTTGGTTGTTTAGTATCCGGGAAAAATGTTGGTGACAAAGATCAAACACAATTTGGCTCCCTGCTCATGAAAATGAGAAAAGATGTGAAAAATAAGGGTGAAGCGCATCTGCAAGAAATTATTGTCAGTCCAGTGAGGCAAGCTGAGATGATTTCAGATGAAGAGGATCAGAGTGATGCTTGCCTACAACAGGAATCCAATAATATTGAACATGGTGGCAGTCTCATTGACTCTGCGATGGATATGGATAATAGAAACAGCCTTGTATTAAGAGGCTGCTTTTGTTCTACAGTGGACCAAACCAGTGTACTTGAAGCTGCCAACCATACCGAGTATGATGATACAAACATTGACAGCCCAATAGAAAATGGAACCTCAGAAGGAAGTGATGATCTATCCAAGAATTCCACTCTAGAAAATATGCCAAGCCCGAAACTTTCTCCTGATGGTGTCGTAGAGTTATTAGGTCAACAACTATTTTGGAAAGCAAGACGAAAAATTACCAAGTAAGTATCGTCAACTATCTATAGCCTCTGCTTTTGTAGTGGTCTTAAATTTAGATTGCTTCCTTCTGAACCCTTCGCTAATGTATGATTGGTTCATTCTTATTTGTATTCAGACTGTTTGATTTTTAGTAAATAGAGTTTGGTGAATTGAATACAATAACTATATGGTTTATCATGGAAACTGTCATAATTTGTTTGTTTTCTTGTACTAACTCGCAGATGTTTAGAAAGAAAAAAAATCCTAGTTTGTTTTGGTAGAAGTTTGTCTTGTCTACCATAATTTTGAAATTCCTTCCCCATTAGATAACTTCAATGCATTTTTTATTTGGATGAGGTTTGGTTCAAGAATATATCATATTTTTGCCTATTGCCTTTTTGAGTTTAGTCTTTATTTGAACCAGAAACAATAAAACTGCACAACTATGCTTTGTTTGAAATTCCCGAGCTTTTATGTTTCAAATCATGTGAGCTTTAAAATATATACCAATTCATAGACTGAATTATTAATTATATACAAACAGTCATGGTATAAGATTTGTGTCTAGTTAATAAATTTCAACCCTCCTGGAAAAAATGATGTTAGATTTCTGAGAAAATATGACATGCATGAGTTATTGAAAGGTAGATATTTGGCTTAATTGACTGGTTACCTCTGAGGTGACATGTGAATCTTTGATTTATTCAGTGTTATTGGTTTATACGCTTGTCTTATCAACTGGTTGACATGATCATATCTAGTTCTGAATGTATCATTTCATTTTTGTGTCTCAAATCCCATATTGGATGAGTATTGTGCAATTTTTTTGTTTGAACTCTCATTCCTCTCTACAGTCAACAGAGAATGTATGCGGTCCAAGTGTTTGAATTGCACAGACTGATAAAGGTAAAGTGATCTTACTGAGTAATTCACCCTTCAAAGTTCAAACATGTTCATGCCAAGTAATTCATTTTATTTAAACAGGTTCAACATCTGATTGCTGAATCATCAAATCTTTTTTTGCTCGACGCTGCTGCTATTTTGGGAAAATCTCCTCTGCAGGGATCTAATTCTAAAAGCCTCTCATTGGAAGAAGTTGTTGAACCTCAGACACAAAATCATAAACAGCAAGACCACTCTGAAAACCTAAACCATAATTTGGAATGTTCTACTGAAAATGGAGTTGGGAAAACATCGTTTTCATCCCAAAAACCAGACCAGGAAAATGCTGGTTCACAGTGTTTTAATCAATCACCCGGACATCAGTGGTTAATTCCTGTTATGTCTCCTTCCGAGGGGCTTATCTACAAGCCATATCCCGGTCCTGGATTTCCTGGAGCTGTATACGGAGGATATCAATCGTTTGGACACAGTCCTTCAGATGGTGCATTAATGAATCCTGCCTATGGAGTTCCAAGTTTTCATCAAGCGATTGCGATGTCACCATTCATTCCTCCAAGCAGTTATGCCTACTTCCCTCCTCACGGCGTGCCAGCAATGAATCAATCAGCATCAGGGTCAGTTGCTGAACAGGTAAACCAGTTTGTGGCACAAGGTTCTCGTGATCGAAACAGTAATTCATCCTTAGTTGGAGCCGATTTTGACACTCGAAATCAAAGCTCGTGTAATATTTCAAATCAAAAAAGTGGAGCCATATTACATGTTGCAAAATCTAGGCCATCTAGAGAAAGAGAACTCGCAAATAGTCCTAATGAAAAGGCACCGGGAATAAGAATAGAGAAATCTTCTGAAGGAAGAGATGCACTTCCATCTTCCTTTACGGTTCCATTAGTATCAGATGAAGTCTTTCAATCGCTTGAAACAAGACAAAAACCTCAAGTAATCAGAGTTGTGCCACATAACCCACGGTCTGCAACGGTATCAGCTGCTAGAATTTTTCAGTCAATCCAAGAAGAGAGAAAACAGTATGATCTATTATAGTGTTGTTTGTGAATGTGTAACCATTGAGTTGAGTTTATAAAATGGATCAAGTTTCTGTATTACTTTTGTTGTCGTGTATTGTATCTCTAAATCAAAATATACTTTAGTTAACATCTATCAAAATCAACAAAGACCTACATATTGACTAGAATAGTTTCTTATTGCATCAAGATAAACATAAAACATTCAAAACTCTAATTTTATTAAGGGCACATTAGATTACTACCGGGTCCTCCATAATAAAACTCAGGATCTTCAAGATAATCTGATTGATAGTAAACATCATAACAATTATATTCATCGGAGTAATATTGAACCCATTCTGGAATCTTCAGGCTCGGATAATTATCGTGAACTCTCATCCTTAATATGGAAGCCGAATCGCCTCTAGAAAATTGTCCGTTACCCATTTGTGTTTTGGTATGAGGAGTATGTCCAACAGTTGTACTGTAAACTTCACCACCCCATTCCACTGATTCCGCGTTGTAGCAAATTGCTCTAAATATTTCTGGTGGCCAATAACCTATGTTGGTATTCTCACCATATTGCACCCACCAATTGTTAGTAATTAGATCCTAAAGCAAAGAAAAAGAAAGATTAAAAATGAAAAGAAAAACGAAAAATTTCCATAATATTTTTAGTTCATAGAAATGAGTGACCTTATAGATGTAAATAGTTATTTGGTATGGAAGACCACCAGGAGCTGGTATTGGATAAATTGCAGCACCTAAGGCAATTTCGTTACTGGTTTGAATAAATCCAGGACAGGTCAGATCAAAACAACCCGTTTCGTGCGAACCATCAGCCTGTAGAAATTGATGTTCCAAAGAACTTTAGAAATTTATTAAACTTTTTCGAATAAAGGTTTGTCTATAACCAAAACAATTAACTAATTGTATCAGGTTAATACAACTGTATATACTAACCGTCCAATATACGAATAATCGAGTCTTCCTATCTCCATATACACTAGGATTGACCTGTAACAGGTTTATCAAGATAATGAAACTGTTGACAGATGAACCGTTTTTAAACCGTTAACGAAGCAGATAAAGTAATGAGTTGAAGTGCATTTTTCTTGCAAATAGCATAAGTTATTTTAATGTATAAGTTACTTCTTACCGCCCAACCGGATTCAATACACTCATAGTCATTGTAAGATCCATTCAAAAGAGAAACCTGAGCAGTGCTGTATTCATCATCCTTTTCAACCGAAGGACTAAAAACTCTAATGTCTCCTTTACCTCCCAAATAGCGGAATCCTGTGGCGAATACTATTGCTTTCTGGTTCAGATAGATATCAAATCAGCAAAGTAGAAGAGTTCGTTGCTTCAACTACAAGTAATGTCATGCCATGTTATGTATTGCAGAAACTTACAGAGTGATTTTGTTGCTGTACAAAGGAATCCAGATTATTATTCAGCCGATGATTATCTTGTCTGTTTAAAAAACTTGGTTTCTTCCTTCCATATTCATCGATTGAGCGAGCCTTAAGAAGCTCTCTCTTTCGCACTCTTCGAACCGGTATTGTTCCCTTTGGACAAGTTCCATTTTTCTGCCATATTTGGGATGTTACTGTCGCATACGACTCATCATCCTTTTGCTTCATCATTGCACTCTTTGTTTTACTTCTAGTCCTTTCTATGGGATCCTTCTTAGCTGAATTGTAACTTGGAGCCATCTGATTAAGTATTTTATTTTATGCAGATTCATAGACTAGTGAGATGAAGTAAGCATAAGAAATCATGTTTTGCAATCATTTTATTCATATATAGAATATTCACCTGAATTTTGTGATCTTTCAAAGCAGGATGATCAAACGCAGGTTGCTTTTTAATGTTGACGCAATCAATAATATCTCCGTCTTCACTCTACAAGCATGGAAAAATAATATAATTATTATGCTTAGCACCTTGTGTGACAGTTTAGGAAATATGAAGAATACCAACAATGTTTCATATTTTCTAATATATCTAACTTCCAAAGAATTTTTGTTACCTGAATGGTTTTTAATGAGTGTTTTGTAAGATGCTTTAATTTTCTCTCAACTTCCAACATCTTCTGTTTAGAGATAGAGCCATCACTGTTAGTGCCGTAAACTGTAATTAACAGCATCAAGAGAATGAATGTTACTTTAGATCTCATGGCTGGAAGAAAACAGTATATTTATTGGTAACATGAACTATATAAGTACATTGCTTAACTATAAGTTAGGTAGTGATGTCTGCATGAGTTACCGTCTATATATTTGTCATTCATCTTTTGTTTACATCATAACTTCTTCTAATAGTTGAAATTCAAATGCATGCTTCATATATCAGCCACCTTCCCATCAGAAAAAATAATTTGGAGAAATTAATAATTTAAACATGATGTAACTGTCATGACTTCAACTAAACTCATTTTTTATATTGAATTGTTTTAAACATGATGTTCCCCATCCATATTGCATAAAAGATATACAATCTACTTGATAAATAACCACGTTGGAGGGGAGGGTGGAGAGCAAAATCTAACATAACGCGTATATGCTCGCCACATGGGCAAGACCATCATAGAAAGTTGACTCTGCCTCGAGTCATATATCTAATATAGAGATGTAATACCCTATCATAATTCATGTTTAGAATTTTATTCATTAGATCATTAGTTTGATACTGAGTGCATGCAAAAATGTTTAAATGACATCTTGAAACATGTACGATCCAACAAAACATGGTACATGATGTTGGTTATTATTATTATTATTATTGTTATATTTGTTTATTGTATCTTTGTTAGGGTAATTCGGTCTTTTCTAACTTTTAGTATTTATACTCTGGTGTAACCCTTACTCTTCAGTTTTTGTTCATTCTATTGAAACCCTAAGCTAAAGGGTGTTTTTCCTTTTTCTATGTTTACATATGTTCACTATTGTTAACATGGTATCAAAGAGCTTGGTTTGATTTCGGATCTACCGCGAAGTGGTACACATATTTGTTCGTTGCCGATTTGTTGGAGTATTGACGGTACTGTTTCAATTGAATTTGACGGTTTCATTTGTTCCTGTAGTGTGTTGGCTAGTCGTCAATTTTATCCTTTTCCTCGTTGAAGCTTTGCCAATTTTCTTCTTGATACAGTACAAAAATTCAACGTGGTAGGTGGAAAAACAACTTGGTGGTATACCTATTCAATAGAGAATCCTTATTTCTTATACAGTGAAAAAAAAATTGATTCTTTTTGGATCACTTTTATTTAATTTATTTTTACTTAATTGTGGTGTTTTTGGTTATCTCATAGTTAAATACAATGAGTCATGATAAAGATGATTCTCTTCAATCTATTAGTGTTCAACTCAATGGAGAAAATTATTCTTATTGGAATTACGTAATGAAAAATTTTTTGAAAGGAAAAAGGATGTGGAGTTATGTTGATGGAACCTTTGTTAAACCTACGGATAAAAAGGATGAAGCAAAATATGCAAAAGAGTTGGAAACATGGGATGTCAATAATTCTAAGATTCTTACTTGGATCAATAATTCTGTTTCTCAGTCAATAGGAGTGCAACTAGCAAAATATGATACTGCTAAGGAGGTTTGGGACCATTTGAAACGTTTGTATGCTCAATCTAATTTTGCAAAACGGTACCAGCTGGAGAGTGATATTAGAGCTCTCAAACAGAATAATATGACCATTCAGGAATTCTATTCAACTATGAGTAATTTGTGGGATCAGTTGGCTCTTATGGAATCGTCTGAATTAAAAGTGGTCAAAGCATACACTGATCAAAGAGAAGAGCAACGTTTGGTTCAATTTCTGATGGCGCTTAGGGATGATTTTGAGGGACTTCGTGGGGGTATTCTACATCGTAATCCACTTCCTAATGTTGATTCAGTTTTTAATGAATTGTTGGCAGAAGAAATTAGACTCAAGTCTCACTCCAATTTGATTCCAGATAAAGGAGTTCTCTCCACTCCTCCAACTGTTTTTGCTGCTCCAGTTTACAAAGGAAAACCTCAAGGTAGAATTGGGCTTGGTATTGATGAATGTGCTTTTTGTAAGGAGAAAGGTCATTGGAAAGCTCAATGTCCCAAATTGTTGAAAGGAAATAAGAAAAATTTCAAACATCCATCATCCAATGTGGCTACTGCTGCTCCTCCTACCATTGGTTCTAGTTCTGAGCATGTATATCCATCTGAGACTACTTCTCAACTATCTGATATTGCAGAGCAACTCCAAAAGCTTTTTGCCACTCAGTCTCGTGCCATGTCTGCCTCCTCTATTAAAGGTTTGAACTCTTCTTGTTTGCCAGGTATATCTCCTTCCATATGGATTCTTGACTCTGGAGCATCACATCATATGTCATATGATGCAAAATCATTTATGTCCTTGAATACTACACCATCTATGTCAGTTATGACTGCTGATGGCACTCATATGCCATTAGAAGGCATTGGTTCTATCTCCACACCAAATTTGTCATTTTCTAATGTCTATTATATTCCTAACCTCACTTTGAGTCTTGCTTCTGTTAGTCAATTGTGTGATTCTGGTTACTCAGTTATGTTTTCTTCCACTTCTTGTTGTGTGCAGGATCCTCATTCCGGGAGGCTGATTGGGACAGGCCGTAGACAAGGGGGACTTTATATCTTGGATGAGTTGAGAGTCCCAGATACTGCAGCCTCAACCTCTACTTCCACAGCTGATTTATTATCTTCTTTTCGTTTAAATTCTTCGTCTTCTAGTTTTTATTTATGGCATTCCCGTCTTGGACATGTCTCTGCTTCTAGATTAAAGTATTTGGCTTCTACTGGAGCTTTAGGAAAGTTACAAACCAGTGATATCTCAGATTGTTGTGGTTGTAAACTTGCTAAATTTTCAGCTTTACCATTTAATAAAAGTGTTTCCATTTCATATGCACCATTTGACTTAGTTCACTCTGATGTATGGGGTCCATCACCACTTCTTACTAAGGGTGGATCTAGATATTATGTTTCGTTTATTGATGACTATACTCGTTATTGTTGGGTTTATCTTATGAAAAATCGTTCTGAATTTTTTGACATTTACTGTATGTTTCGTGCTATGGTTAAGACTCAACATAATGTTGTTATAAAGTGCTTCCGCTGTGATTTAGGTGGTGAATATACCTCTAATAAATTCTCTGAATTGCTTGCTTTTGATGGTACAATTCATCAAACCTCTTGTACTGATACACCTCAACAAAATGGGGTTGCTGAAAGGAAACACCGTCACATTATGGAGACTGCTCGCTCTCTTTTGTTGTCTGCTTCGGTTCCTAGTGAATTTTGGGGTGAAGCTGTTCTTACTGCTGTTCATGTTATTAATAGAATTCCATCGTCAGTCACATCAGGTTTGTCTCCCTTTGAAAAATTATATAACTTTGTTCCTGATTATTCCTCTTTGAAAGTGTTTGGTTCTACTTGTTTTGTTCTTCGCCCACAAGTAGAACGTAGTAAGTTGTCTTCTCGTTCAGCTATATGTGTTTTTCTTGGTTATGGGGATGGTCAAAAGGGTTATCGTTGTTATGATCCTAGTGCAAAGAAATTGTATGTTTCTCGTCACGTTGTTTTTCTTGAACACATTCCTTTTTACTCTCTTTCTTCTGATTCTTATATTACTAGTAGTTCGAAACTCACTCATATCGATCCTTTTGGTCAAAATGAAAATATTTCTAGTGATTGTAATTTTGAGAATTGCAGGACTGATACTACTGCTACTCCAGATATTGACATCCCTCTTGTCCCCACGGCTACCCAAGAACCTCCTACGATTGTTGATCCTCCGCCTCTTCGTTATCCCTCTCGTGAGCGTAAGTCTACTCAATTACCTGATTTTGTATATTCAACTTACTCTTCTTCTTTTGCTTCTTTTCTAACCTCTATACACAGTTTGTCTGAGCCCTCTTCCTATAAAGAGGCTATTCTTGACCCTCTTTGGCAGCAGGCTATGACAGAAGAACTTTCTGCTCTGCATAAAACAGATACTTGGGAATTAGTACCTCTTCCTCCTGGAAAACGTGCTATTGGGTCTCGGTGGATATACAAGATCAAAACTAAGTCTGATGGGTCAGTTGAGCGATACAAAGCACGACTTGTTGCTAAGGGATTCTCTCAACAATATGGTATGGATTATGAAGAAACATTTGCTCCTGTTGCTAAAATGACTACTATTCGCACTCTTATTGCAGTTGCATCTATTCGTCAGTGGCATATTTATCAAATGGATGTTAAAAATGCATTTCTAAATGGCGATCTTCAAGAGGAAGTTTATATGGTACCTCCACAAGGTGTTTCTCATAATCAAGGGGAAGTATGTAAGTTGAAGAAAGCATTATATGGTCTGAAACAAGCTCCACGAGCTTGGTTTGAGAAGTTTACCACTGTGATTACATCTATTGGCTTTAGCTCTAGTGATCATGATTCTGCGTTGTTTGTCAAAACCACTTGTCACGGTCGTATTTTACTTTCATTATATGTTGATGATATGATTATTACAGGTGATGATATGGATGGAATTAATGATTTGAAATTACAGTTGGCCAAACAATTTGAGATGAAGGACTTAGGCACTCTTCGCTACTTCTTAGGCATTGAAGTTGCCTACTCTCCTAGAGGTTATCTTCTCTCTCAATCCAAGTATATTGCCAACATTCTTGATCAAAGTCGCCTTTCTGATACCAAAGTAGCAGATAGTCCTCTTGAGTTGAATGTGAAATATGCTCTATCTGATGGTGTTCCCCTTCCAGATCCCACCTTATATCGTACATTGGTTGGCAGTTTGGTGTATCTTACAATTACTAGACCAGATATTGCTTATGCTGTGCATGTTGTTAGTCAGTTTGTTGTCTCTCCTACTACATTGCATTGGGCAGTTGTTCTTCGCATATGTCGTTATCTTCGTGGAACCCAATTTCAGAGCCTTCTTTTTCCCTCATCGTCATCATTGGAACTACGTGCTTATTCTGATGCTGATTGGGCCGGAGACCCCACGAATCGTAAGTCTACTACAGGATTTTGTGTCTTTCTTGGAGACTCTCTTATTTCTTGGAAGAGTAAGAAACAAGATATTGTATCTCGTTCTTCTACAGAAGCTGAGTATCGTGCTATGGCATCCACCACTACTGAAATAGTTTGGTTGCGTTGGTTACTTTCTGATATGGGTGTCACTCTTTCTAAACCAACTCCTATGTATTGTGATAACAAAAGTGCTGTTCAAATTGCCCACAACTCTGTCTTTCATGAACGAACCAAACATATTGAGATTGATTGTCACTTCACTCGTCATCATCTTCAGCACGGGACAATTACTCTACCGTTCGTCTCGTCCGCTCTACAGATTGCTGATTTGTTTACGAAGACGCATTCCATTAAACGTTTTCGTTTTTTGATTGACAAACTCTCGATGCTCTCTGCTAATGCATCTTGAGTTTGAGGGGAGATGTTGGTTATTATTATTATTATTGTTATATTTGTTTATTGTATCTTTGTTAGGGTAATTCGGTCTTTTCTAACTTTTAGTATTTATACTCTGGTGTAACCCTTACTCTTCAGTTTTTGTTCATTCTATTGAAACCCTAAGCTAAAGGGTGTTTTTCCTTTTTCTATGTTTACATATGTTCACTATTGTTAACACATGAATTATAATAGATGTCTACACATAATATTACATAAGATCATACCACAGAAAAAAAACATGAATATCAGAGTCTCCAAATCTTCAAGCCATCTTACTCTAACCCTTATCCTTCTTCGAGCTACCTCAAAATAAACAACATGAATGAGATGAGATGCTACATCTCACTGAAGTTCTATTTACACGATGAGTCCGCTTGGCTCTAAGGTTCTCTATTCCTATTTTCGTCTTACTAGCACTACACTTGTGTTCTATTTCATAAAACTAAGGAAACAAAGCTTATTTCCGCTTCTTACACCACGTGAAAATTGATATCCTATTTCCACTTGCCATGTAGAACTTAGAAGCTCATATTGCATTTCAAACGTCTTGACAAACAACTAATTTGTTGCCAACTAAGACAAGGTCTTATGGGTTTACCTGCCTCCCTTCTCTTAGGATTATGTCTGTTAAGAGGATTCAAGATGTCACCCCTAAGTTATATCTGACACTTCCCGAATCGAATGAAAAGACGATTATAATCCTACTCAAATTTCCCACAAACAAATTTCAAAAATCTTGGACGATACCGGAAATTTTACGTTCATATTGAAGTTTTTCTTGAAAAAAAATAGTGGAATACGAAAATTTCAGAATTTCCGATAGAATTTCTCAAAAATTTTAAAATTCCGCTGATCATTTAAAATTTTTGAATCAATACACTACTGAAAATTTCGCCTTTAAACTAAATTTTTGGCACATAATGGTAAAATTTGAAATTTCCAAAAAATTGTAACATACCAAAAATTTTCTTTGAAAATGTTGATCTTTTTTTGAGAAGGAATATTTTTGAAGGTGACATATTGAATCCTCCTCCGCTAAGGTATGATTTATGGGTTTACATACCCGTTGCCGTTCTATTGAAATCATATTCACTTAAGGCGATTTCTTTCGGGTTTACCTACCCTTCTTCTCTCGGGGACTTACCCTTCTAATTTTTTAACTAAAAATTAGGAAACCCCTAGGAATCACGACTTTCAACTATTAGATTCATTTTTTCCGGAATCATCGCATCAGCACTTACCGAGAATCGAAGTGTTATTACACTTTCGAGAATTTCTGAGCGTTGGATTCTAACTCGATCCTATGATGTTCTCACTTATGTACCAATTAATTTCCCTTAAGCAAGCACATACATACGATCAATGTGTGTTCACATTTATTTTTCATAATTGATTTAACCTAAGAGACCTTTCTCTTATTTCCAATATCAATTAACTAATTGATTCTCATAAGTTCCTTCCTTTAAGATATCCTTTGTTTACCGCACATGATATCAAGAGTTTCCAGCATACTTAACCGCATTTGATCTCTCAATCAATGTGTGTTCACATTTATTTTTCATAATTGATTTAACCTAAGAGACCTTTCTCTTATTTCCAATATCAATTAACTGATTGATTCTCATAAGTTCCTTCCTTAAAGATATCCTTTATTTACCGCACATGATATCAAGAGTTTCCAGCATACTTAACCGCATTTGATCTCTCATGTCATCGTAAGATAAGGAAGCGTCATCTACCAAGTAGGGTTCCAAGTACTTATGCATAGAATCAGTGAGTTTTCGAATAGAGAAAAAAATACATGCTAACACGACCTGCCCATGCTCACCAACACAGACCGTGTTAGGTTTAGCCCACCCTCCCATACAAAAACCAGAGGGGGACACGGCTAGGCCGTGTCGGCCTGCACAACCCGTTTCAGACCCAGGCATGCCTCATAGAGAAAGCCAAAGAAGGACACAGTTCCCCCGTGTCTAGCCCAACATTTTAGGCCCTCTCTCATTTTGTGATTTTCACAAATTTAAGACCTATTGTACAAAATCTAGTCCAGTTACACTCAAAATAACATGATCATTTCAATGGAATGTACCATAGAACAATCAACCAAATGCTTCACAATTAAAGTGCAAGAATTTTCATGAATCATTCATACCCAACAAGGAGAAATTCATGTTATCATTCTACCATCATTCGCCTCAACCCTAGTCAAAGGAAAACATGTTTCACATTTCATTTGAGACAAAAAATAGAACATGCGAGTTTTATATCAAACAAACATGACTAAACAAGAATATAAGAATAAGGGTGTGTTTGGTTCGAAGTAGATGGAGGAGAGGGGAGGGGAGGGGAAGGAAGGGAATATTTATAACTAAATGTGTTTGGTTCAAATTTTATGAGGAAAGGGGAGGGGATGGGAGGGGAGGGGAGCAAAACCCCTCCAAAACACACTTTTTGCGTCCCTCCAAATCGGGGGGATTTGGAGGGGAGGGGAGGGAATCTGAATATTGATATTTTAAAACTTATTATAATTACTATAATATCCTCAGTTTTATTTTAATATTTCAAAATTATTCATTTTCTTTTGTATTACTGCTCTCTTCTATGTGATTTTTCTCGATTGTTTCTATCAATTTATTATAATTATTCTCCACCTTCAAATTATTTTAAAATTTTTGTCCTTAATATAAATCATAATCGTTGTACTTTTTTGATTTTTTTATAATTCTTTTATGTTTATTTATATATTTTTTTTCTAATTTTGTTATGTATCCTATCATATTTTTCTAATTTATTTATTTATTTATTTTATTAAAATATTTAAACCATTTATATTTAATTATAAATTATTTTATGTATTTGATGTGTTAAATAATTCATTACGATTTAAAAGTTGTTATCAACATATAGATTAATTTGTTTTTGAACATTTTATTCAAATTAAGTGAACTAAATTTTTTATGATGTAGTAAATTATAACTTTTTAGTCACTCAATATTAGAAATTTTACTAACAAAAAAGTATGTATAAATTTTTCACATTTGAATATCATACTGTATCACTTATATAAGATAATAAGGATAAAAATGTAAATTATTAATAAAACCACTCCCCACCCCTCCTGAACCAAACATATTTTTAATTAAAATCCCTCTCTTCCCCACCCCTCCCCTCCCCTCGTTTGAACCAAACACATACCTAATTAAAAAAATTCCCTCACCTCCCCCCCTCCCTCCCCCTTCATTAAAATTCCTCCCCTCCCCTCCCCCTTATTTGAACCAAACAGACCCTAATTATCAAGCAATAAACACTATCAAACTATCTAATTCCCTCCCTTCACGCATTATCCCATATTGGTGCTAATCCCATATCGCAAGTAAAACAACATAATCACGTCTTCAAGTACACATTCAATAACTATGGATATTACCATAGGATAGTTCTCTATGTTAGTTTTCCAACTCTTCGAACCGCGCGTTAAACGGAGTTACAAAACTCGATTCCACAAAAACCTTCGATTTAAAATTTCACTTACTACAATTATCCAATAATTAAAACGACAAATTCACAATATATAACCGATTGAAATCAACAAAATCATCACTTTTCAAGGTTTCCGGTTATGTTTTCAAAGCTTCAACTACAAACAATGACAATAAAAAAATTTCAGAATTTATCTAACACCACATATGACACCATCTTTAAATACCTCACATCTTTAGGTCTCGTTTATGAGAGAATATGAATATGACTTGAAAAGCTTTATACATTAAATACATACACTTTAATTTTTTTTTAGAGTTGTAACATGACTTACGTAAACGTGGATAATTTTGGAACAATATGCTTCACATTTTGGAATTAGACACATTATTCTATTATAATTTTTAACCACAAATGGGATGGTACTAACATTCTAGATACTTGACCTTTTTTTTTTCCACAAAATGGGATGGTTAGTAGTTAGAGTTAGTTAAAACTTAGAAGTACTCAATATGCTACTTGCTCACCTTCACTTAAAGATATTTCCTTTATTCATAATCAATGATTAGATATCAAAATTTTATAAATGTTATTAAGGGCACATCATATTACTACCAGGTCCTCCATAATACAACTCAGGATCTTCAACGTAATCCGCAAGATATCGAACGTTGTAACAATTATATTCATCTGAGTAATAATAAACCCATTCTGGGATCTTCAGCATCGCAGAATTATCGTGAATTCGCATCCTCAATATGGAAGCCGAATCAGGCCCAGAAAATCGTCCGTTACCCATTTGTGTTTTGGTATGAGGAGTATGTCCAACCGTTGTACTGTAAACTTCACCACCCCATTCCACTGATTCAGCATTGTAGCAAATTGCTCTAAATATTTCTGGTGGCCAATAACCTATGTTGGTCTTCTCACCATATTGCACCCACCAATTATTAGTAATTGGATCCTAAAGCAAAGAAAAAGAATGAATTTAAACATGAAAAGAAAAATGAAAATCTCCATAATAGTTATAGTTCATAAAAATGTTTGTGACCTTATAGATGTAAATAGTTATTTGGTATGGAAGACCACCAGGAACTGGTATTGGATAAATTGCAGCACCTAAGGCAATTTCATTGCTGGTTTGAATAAATCCAGGACAGGTCAGATCAAAGCAACCTGTTTCCTGCGAACCATCGGCCTGCAGAAATCGGTGTTCCAAGAAATTGAAGAAATTTATTAAACTTTTTGAATTAAGATTAGTCTATAAGCAAAATAACTAACTAATTGTATGTATATACTTACCGTCCAATAAACGAATAATCGAGTCTTTCTGTCTCCATAAACGCTAGGATTGACCTGTAACAGGTTTATCGAGCACAAAGATAATGAAACATTTATGTTAAAGCATCACGCATTAGTTATTTCGATGTATAAGTTACATCTTACCGCCCAACCGGATTCTATACATTCGTAGTCATTGTAAGATCCACTCAAAAGAGAAACCCGAGCAATGCTGTATTCGTCATCCTTTTCAACCCAAGGACCAAAAACTCTAATGTCTCCTTTACCTCCCAAGTAGCGGAATCCGTCTGCAAATACTACTGCCTTCTGGATCACATAGATGACAAATCAGAAAAGTAGAAGAGTTTGTTGCTTCAACTACAAGTAATGTCATGCCATGTTACTAACTCAACGTACCGAGTGATTTTGTTGCTGTACAAAGGAATCGAGATTATTATTCAGCTGATGATGATTAACTTGTCTATTTAAAATACTTGGTTTCTTCCTTCCATATTCATCAATTAAGCGAGCCTTAAGAAGCTCTCTCTTTCGTATTCTTCGAACAGGTATGGTTCCCTTTGGACAACTTCCATTTTTCTGCCATATTTGGGAAGTTACTGTCACATACCACTCTTCATCCTTTTGCGTCATCATGGCACTCTTTGTTTTACTTCTAGTCCTTTCTATGGGATCCTTCTTAGCTGAATTGTAACTAGGAGCCATCTGGTTACATATTTTATTTTACGCAGATTCATAGACTAGTGAGTCGGAGTTTGCAAAACGAAAACATGTTCATAATTAGTATGTATTTGGTTTTGCATTTACAAAAATCAATTTTGAATGAAGAAATGATAAATATCGCAAAAATATTTATCACAAATTGGTATCTTTCAAAGCATGATAATAATCACCTGGATTTTGTGATCTTTCAAAGCAGGATGATCAAACGCGGGTTGCTTTTTAATGTCGATGCAATCAATAATATCTCCATCTTCACTCTACAAGCAGGGAAAAATAATATAATTAAGCAGTAAGGTTAATTAAGCTTAGAAAATCAGAAGAATACCAAAAAAAAAAACTCACTCAATATTCAACAGTGTCTGATATTTTCTAATATATCTAACTTCCAAAAAATGTTACCTGAATGGTTTTTATTGAGTGTTTTCTAAGATGCTTTAGTTTTCTCTCAACTTCCAACATCTTCTGTTTAGAGAAAGAGCCATCACTGTTAGTACCGTAAACCGTAATTAACAGCATCAAGAGAATGAATATAACTTTAGATCTCATGGCTGGAAAAACCAGTATATTTATCAATTAAACTTGTATAAAAGAGTAATGTTACAACCAATTATTATTGGTTTTGATTCATTGAACATGAATGAATGGAAGACAGAGATATGTTTATAAGACATTTATTGGTAACATGAACTATATATGTACATTGCTTAACTATAAGTTAGGTAGTGATGTCTGCATGAGTTACCCGTCTAGATATTTGTCATTCATCTTATGTTTACATCAAAACTTTTTCAAATAGTTGAAATTCAAATGCATGCTTCATTTATCAGCCACCTTCCCATCAAAAAAATTAATTTAGAGAAATAGTTAAATTGTCATGACTTCGCCTAAAAACTACTTCGTCTATATAGACCTTGTATTTGAGGGACTGTGAACCGTTATGACTTAATCAAAACTCATTTTTTATATTTTATTGTTATAAACATGATGTTTCGCATCCATATTGCATAGAAATCCAATCCATTTGATAAATAACCATGTATGAGGTACGAAGAGTGGAGAGTGGCCTCTAGTATAACTAGTATGTGCTCGTCATGTGGACAAGATCATCGTATTAAGAGGTTGACTCGGCTTTATGTTAGGAAGTTGACTCAGCTTCAAGTCATGTATCAAATATAGACAAGAGTCACGCATTTGAATCTTAGACAAAGGGGAGAAGACGCTAAATGGCAGTAAAAAACATAACATAATGATCGGAGGCATTACAACCGTCGGTCGAAACCACAAAGGATCATTACTTATTCACATATCACTAACCCTGAAAGACCTCTAAATTCTCGTATAGCATGCAGAGGGTCTGTACTTTTGTACTCTCTGGAAACACATTTGACGCCCACCGTAAGACTCGATAAAAATGACTTGCCCCACACTCTATCTTAAAAAAAACTCTAGTAGGCTGATCACCGTTCCACTATGGTAAGGGCTTCCTCAAGCAATGGCAATTCAGATGCCATAGTAGATATGCATGTCACTAAGGATGAATTACATCATCAGAATGGAACCGTTCATAATAGCTTTTGAGGGAAGTACGGTACTGCTATCAACAACCAATTGGTGATCTTAGACGCAGACAAACCGACTCCCATATGCCTAACACCATTGCAGGAGGTACTAGTATGAAGCTATATCCCTACTAGAATCATTTTCAGATTGAGCAAGAAGGCCAAATTCGTTAAAATCATATACCTCATCATGAAGACTCCCTCATCATACAACATAAACATAGACTGCTTCACATTCAAGGTCCTTGAGGCGGCACTATCAACACTCTAGATGACGATGAAGTATCCGTCGGATAAGGAAGTTGAGGCCATAATTTCAAGGACATCGAATTGAGGTTAAAACTAACCATCCCATTTGCCATTATTTGAAGAAGCCATACTCAATAGGAAAAATGGTATCCGTAGGTAGACCTATCTCAATATAACATCAGTTTTGTCTTAAGAGGAAGCATAAAATCTCAAGTGCTTGTCGATTTCATGGGAGGGTAACAATCATTATGATTCGATACCCTTAGTAAAATTACTAGGCACTATCAAATGTATTTTGTTTCTTTGAAGTAACTTATGTGCCTAGAGAAAAAAATTCATAGCCGATCTCCTATCAAAACTCGCCAACACTAAAAAGTAAGGCCACAACAAGTAGGTGATACAAGAAACATTATCCACCCCTAGTAAATCATAGTCAACAACTCCATAAATACATTATGGGCCAAGAGTTGGATATCACCAATAGTTTAGTTCCTAGCAGATGCTATAATTTCCCCGAGATGATGATGAAGCAAAAAAAGGTAAATAGATAGTTGCAACATACATATTGGCTGCAGGCAAACTATACAAGATGGGAAGAGCTACATCAATGCTAATATGCTTGGGCGAGAATGATATGATTTTGATGTTAATGGAAAGTACATAATAACATTTGCGGAAGCCACAATGGAGGAAGAGATTTGGCCAACAGGATGTGAAGAGTCGGTTATTAATAGAAAAATATTCTAAGAGACAATGTTGATTTTGTCAACAAATGCTAATGATTCTCTAACTTACATCATTCTCCTGCAGAGGTCCTTCAATTAGTGACTTCACCGTGGCTATTCTATCAATGAGACGTGGATATCCAAGATCACAAAGATAGGTTGATGCTTTTCTATTAGAAATTAATAGTTTATAAATTTGGGTTTCAAGATCATAATTTTTTTTTGCACTTAGTAATATTATTCTCCACTAATTATGAAAATATTTCGTATAAAATGGTTGTTAATCCAAGATTAAAAATTTTCAAAACAAATAACACATTTTCTTCTTTTTATCAACTTTCAACATCCGCAATTTTTCAATGCATAACTTTGAGAAATCCACGCCTTATTTTTATTCATCTTTTTTAATGTTTCTTTTATCTTGTCTGTGAATTTGACGGTAGTAATTATAGTTTTGATTCTCTTCTTTATTGTTGAGGTTGCTAGAATCCGATGAGATATCATATTTTTCATCAAATAAATTGTAGAAATATGTCTTCCACCTATCCTTTATTATCTTTTTCTTGAACCAAGACTTTGTCTTCTCCATCTTTTACACACTTCACTTGATGCAAATTTCTTGCCTTTCTTTCTCTTCTTTTAGTAAACACACACACACACACTTCTTCGTCCTTGATTCCTAAAGATTGGTATGATCTGTAAAGAAAACTTGGATTCTTGCTTCACTGACCGCCTTCTTGGTATTGTTCTTAATTTTCTTATATTTTTTCTGAGCTTTGACATTTTAACACCTAGACCACTCTTCAAAACAATCATTTTTTACTTTAACTTTACTTTGAACATTTTCATTCCACCACCACCACGATTCTTTATCGTTAGGCCCAAAATATCTTTGTTCTTTCAAAATCTCTTTAACTAGTTTTCTAATCTCATGGGTCATCTCATTCCACATATTATTTCAACTTTCTTGTGATCGTCTAAACCCTTCCTCCAATATCTTTTGTTGGAAACATTCTTATTTTCACCCTTCAAATATCACCACTTGATATGTGAGACTCCGATGTGACTTCTTATTTTTTTTCTCTCCTCTTGGTTCTTACATCTATAACTAATACTCAATGATAGATAGTCAAACTCTCTCGAAAAAATTTTATAGTCAAGCGAATTTTCCTATCTTACTTTCAAATAAAAACAAAAATCTATCTAAGCACATGCCACCCAACTCTTATATGTGATAAGATGCTCATCTTTTTTTTTCCTAAACTAAGCATTAGCTATAGTCAGATCAAAAGCCGACGAAAACTCCAAGATAAATTTATGCTTCGCATTTACCTCTCTCGAGACCATACTCTCATGCACGCCCACAAAACCTCTTGTTACACTTCATAAATGTCCATTTAGATCCACTCCTAAAAAAACTTCTCTCCATGAAGTATATCATAAAGTAAGCCTTCTAAATCCTCTCAAAATTTTCTTTAAAGATGATTTGCTAATCCAACAAGATGTGTGTAAGCACTAATAACATTAAAAATAGTTTGTTTTACTATAAATTTCAAGACTATAATTCAATCTCCTACTTTTTGTTTACATTGATAATATCCTTCTTCCACTCCTTGGCCATAATAATCTTCCTTGTCCATAATAATCTCCACACCGTTTTCAATCTAACTTTTTTGAATTCACCAAATTCATCCTAAAAACTTTCGAGATACATCTCAAGATTAATTTTTAACAAAAATAAAATAACTACTTAATTTACGAAGGATGAGTTAATTTAAGGTACGATGTAACTGATAAATTATATATTTTTTAAAAATAAAATCAAACATTTCAAATAGTTATGACTAATTAACGGTATAAAATTGTTGGACAGTATATTTCAATTAAATTTTATGAAAAAAATTATAATTCATCGTTCATTTTAATAAGAAAAAATTCACTCTTTATAATCTATATGTTAAGAATAACTAGATATTGAACCTAACTTAAGTTGAATTTATGAAGCCAACTATGAAAATGATGGAGGAAGTGGAATGAAACTTTTCTATCTTTCAAAGTAAAACTTAGTGTGTCTTTTACATTTACCAAAGAGGTGTATTTATACTAGTGGAGAAATTACTATTATAATTAGTATCACTATTCTATCTTTGACAAATTATACATCACCAATAATTTGTCATTACTATTCTAAATTTGACTATTAGATAGAAATTTCTAAATAATAATAATAATATTCTTTATTATTATAACACTCCCCCTTAGAAATATCTATCATGGTGCTCCTTTGAAACCTTGTTGAGGGGAATCTTACGGGAACACACGTTGCCTCGTTAAAAACCTTATAAGGAAAAACCCATTGGGATAAAAACCTTAATAAGGGAAAAAAGAGTGCAACATTATGCTCCCCCTCAAAAGAACATACACAATTAGCTCTTTTTCAAAGATCTCTACGATGGCGCATTCCAATATTTTGCACATGCTTCTTGAAAACCGATGTAGGAAGTGCCTTTGTAAATAGGTCTGCCATGTTATCACATGAACGAATATATTGAATATCAACCTCTTTATTTCTTTCAAGTTCTTGTGTGAATGAGAAAAACTTGGGAGGAATATGCTTGGTTCTGTCACTTTTTATGTAGTCTTCTTTCATCTGAGTAACACATGCAGCATTGTCTTCATACAGAATTGTTGGATTATTATCAATTGGTAAACCAGACGCTCCTTGAATATGTCGAGTTACCGATCGTAACCATCTACACTCTTTGCTTGCTTCATGAAGGGCAATTATTTCAGCATGATTTGAAGAAGTTGTTAAAAGTGTTTGTTTTTGCGATCTCCATGATATTGCAGTGTTACCATATGTAAATATATATCCAGTTTGTGATTTAGCATTATGTGGATCTGACAAGTACCCTGCATCTGCATAACCAAGCAAAACTGGTTTTGTATTGTTAGAATAAAACAAACCAAGATCAGATGTACCTCGAAGATATCGAAATATGTGCTTTATTCCTTTCCAATGTCTTTTTGTAGGGTATAAGTTGAATCTTGCTAGTAAATTTACTGCAAAAGCTATATCTGGTCTTGTATAGTTAGCAAGGTACATGAGTTCCCCAATAGCACTGAGATATGGTACTTCAGAGCCAAGATCTTCTTCATTACCTTCCTTAGGTCTAAATGGATCACTGTCAACATTGAGTGTTCTACCCATCATTGGAGTGCTCAAAGGATTTGCTTTGTCCATGTTAAACCTTTTCAATACTCTTTCTGTATAATTTGCTTGATGTACCAGTATACCATTTTTAGTATGCTCAATTTGTAAACCAAGACAGAACCTAGTTTTTCCCAAATCTTTCATTTCAAATTCTTTCTTTAAGTAATCTCTTGCTTCCTTAATTTCTCTATTAGTTCCAATGATATTTAAATCATCAACATAGACAGCAATTATTACAAAACCAGACATTGTTTTTCTTATAAAAACACAAGGACAAATAGGATTATTCTCATAGCCTTCTTTAAGTAAATATTCACTTAACCTATTATACCACATGTGTCCTGATTGTTTTAACCCATACAATGACCTTTGCAACTTAATTGCATACATTTCTCTAGGTTTTGATGTATCGGGCATTTTAAATCCTTCTGGGATTTTCATGTATATATCAGTGTCAAGTGAACCATATAAATAAGCAGTAACAACATCCATAAGATACATATCAAGATTGTTAAATACTGATAAACCAATTAAATAACGAAAAGTAATGGCATCCATAACAGGAGACTATGTTACCTCATAATCAATTCCTGGTCTTTGGTAAAAATCTTGTGCAACAACACGAGCTTTGTATTTTACAATCTCATTTTTCTCATTTCGTTTTCTTACAAAAACCCATTTATACCCAACTGGTTTTACATCTTTTGGTAAAACCGTAATAGGGCCAAATACTTTTCGTTTTTTAAGAGAATTTAATTCAGTATCTACTGCATCTTTCCAATTTTTCCAATCATGTCTATTTTGACATTCACCCATAGTTCTTGGTTCATGATCATCGTTTTCATTCATTATTTCACATGCAACTGAGAATGAAAATATCTCATCAATATTCATACCTTTTCGGTTCAACAGATTTCCTGTATTGACATAATAAATTGAAATCTCGAGATCATTCTTGTTTTCAGCTTCATTATTGATGATCTCATTATCACCATCTTGTGCTTCTTCGAGAGCACTATTTTCAATTGTGGATTTATTATTATTATTATCTAGTGTCTTTTCAAGATCATTTTCAATCAAATCCACCTTTTCTATTCCCTTTCTTTTTCGGGGATTCTTGTCTTTGGATCCCATTGGTCGGCCATGCTTCAAGTGTGCCTTAGATGTACTTGCTACATCATTTAGATTTGAAAACTCAATCCTAGCTGGGACATTTATTGCCGGTACATGTGACTTTGTCACTCTTTTCAAATTTGTAACTGAATCTGGCAATTGATTTGCTAAATCTTGTAAATGGACTATTTTCTTTACATTTTCTTCCCATGATCTATTATATGGGTCTAAATGTAATAAATGGGGCACATACCATGTTATGTCCTTTTCTACCTTTTTATTTTTCCCCCTAGAATTGGAAATTTTGTCTCGTCAAAATGACAATCATCAAATCTTGCCTGAAAAACATCACCTGTTAGAGGTTCAAGATATTTAATAATAGATGGTGATTCATATCCCACATATATTCCTAACCTCCTTTGAGGTCCCATCTTTGTTCTTTATGGTGGAGATATTGAGACATATACTGCACAACCAAATATCTTTAAATGAGAAATATATGGTTCCTTACCAATTGCAAGTTGATAAGGGGTATGTTTATGATCAGCACTTGGCCTTAGACGGATGAGTGCTGCAGCATGTAAAATTGCATGACCCCAAAATGTAACTGGTAGTTTAGTTTGCATTATTAATGGTTTAGCAATATATTGAAGACGTTTGATTAATGACTCTGCTAAACCATTTTGTGTATGTACATGAGGAACAGGGTGTTCCATAGTAATTCCAATTGACATGCAATAGTTATTAAATGATTCAGATGTAAATTCACCTGCATTGTCAAGTCTAATTTTCTTTATAGTGTAGTCAGGAAATTGAGCTCTAAGTTTAATAATTTGTGCAAGAAATTTAGCAAATGCCATATCACGACTTGACAATAAGCATACATTTGACCATCTACTAGAAGCATCAATTAATACCATAAAATACCTGAATGGTCCTGACGGTGGATGGATGGGTCCACATATGTCTCCTTGAATTCTTTCAAGAAATGCAGGCGATTCTGTCTGAATCTTTCCTGGTGAATGCTTTATTATTAGTTTGCCAAGTGAGCAAGCTTCACATGGTTTATCATCTTGTGTAAGTTTTAAACTTTTCAATGGATGACCATGTGTACTTTCAACTATTTTACGCATCATTGTTGAACCAGGGTAACCTAAACGGTCATGCCATAAAATCACAATTTTGGGATCTTCTTTTACTACTAAATTGCATTCAATTTCATGTATATATGTGTAATGTAAACCAGAAGGCAATTTTGCTAGTTTTTCTAAAATTTTCTTCTTTCCCAAAACATTAGAAGTAATATTAATGTATTTCATAATACCTTCAGTTTCAGTTTCAGTATCGTATCCTTGACGATATATGTCATTAAAACTTAACAAATTTCTCTTTGATTTTGGAGAGTATAAAGTATTGTTAATGACAAATGTTGTCCCATTTGGTAATATGAACATAGCATTACCTGTTCCTTCAATCAAATCTGCAGGACCTGAAATTGTATTTATTACACCTTTAGTAGGGTTTATTTCAGTAAAATATTTCCTACTTTTGAGGATTGTATGAGTAGTCCCACTGTCCGGAATGCAAATGTCTTTAACATGTTCTATGTCTAACCTTCTTAAAAATAAAAATAAGATTAAATAGATCGTAAATCAACACCATATTTATTAAACATAATATATATTAAACAACATAATATCTATTAAACGACATACAAATTATTAAGTTAATACATATTCAGATAATACACACATATCACACATTATTCAAACAGTTCCTTAATCCATTGATCCTTCAACGAAGTCAGCAGTTTCAAAATATGTATCATCATTGCTGGGTTCAATCTCATTAAAATTAACTTCTTTTCCTTTTTCTTCCACAGATGCCATTTGTCTTTTGCACAAATGATTTGGTGTTCTACACACCTTAGACCAATGACCTTTCTTTCCGCATCTGAAACATACATCCTCATAGTTTCTCGAGGGACCTTCTTGGATATACTTTCCCTTTCCTTGATGATTCCAATTATTCTGGTCATATCTGGGAGATCTATAATTATTAATATGACCTCGTCCACGTCCTCTACCACGAAAATGGTTTCGACCGTGGAAAAAATTTCGGCCATGATATCCTCCTCGACTATGACCATCAAAACGAGTACGACCATTATTACCATCAAAACGAGCATGACCACCACGTTTCTTGAGACGATTAAAACCACCACGTCCACGATTAAATGTTGTGACATTAATTTTAGGATATGTTATTGTTCGTGTGGGTCGTGACTGGTGGTTTTCTATAAGAAGTTCGTTGTTTTGCTCTGCCACTAGAAGGGCTGCAACTAAATCAGAATATTCAGTAAATTCCCTCATTCTGTATTGTTGTTGCAACAATACCTGGGATGCATGAAAAGTTAAAAAAAAATTTTCTAACTTTTCCTTTTCAGTTATAATTGTGCCACAAAATTCCAGTTGTGCTATAATCTGGTGCATAGCAGAATTATATGCAATGACACTTTTGTAGTCTTGGAATCTTAACTTGTTCCACTGATCCATTAATGAGGGAAACAAGACTTTTTTCTGATGTCCAAATCTTGCTTTAATTTTGTCCCACAAAACCTTGGGATCTTTAGCATTTGAATATTCTGTTTGCAGTCAATCATCAAGATGGTGCTTGATTATTCTATTCACTTTTGATTTTCTCTTTTCCATCTCATTTGAGTCGTCTGTTGATTCTCCAGTATTGTCTCCTTCAAGTATTTGTTAAGGCCCTCACATGTAAGGTACTCAATTAGATTGTTGTTCCACGTTATGAAGTTGTCTCCGGTTATGCTTAGAATTTTGAATTGATGCTTAAGATTTGACATGATTATATCTATAATTCAGATGAACATAATCAAAATTTAAAAACTAAAAAGAAATATCAATTTTATTCAATCACAAAATTCATGATTACATATTATTTAAAACCTCTACTAACAAACCAAGCTATGATAAGTAGTGGTAAGACGAGGATTATTATTAAAGCTACAAAATCATTACCTAATTCTTCATGCATAATGATCAGTGCATTTTGATGCACATTCCTCTACGGTTGTACTTATACATTTCCATGGTTTGCTTGTCTTATTTTTGTATTTTATAATGTTTTTATATTTTAATTTATTTTTATTGTTATTTGATTTTCGTATTTAATTTTCAGCTTTAGCAGTCTGCACGGAAACGATCATATCTGGAGTTCCAGGAGTCCGATTGAGGCGTTCTAATAATCGACGGAAAGCTAAGAGAAAGAGCTACAATTCTTATGTTGGAGTTGAAGTCAGAATCGGATTGTAGAAGGGCTAGAATATTCGTTGAAGTTGCAGCACTAGTTTTAGTTAAGTTTCGGGTCAATTAGTTTTGGGTCTGGGTCGTATGTTTGACCCAGTTGGGTTGTAAAACGGGTTGTAATCTTTCCCCTTAGGGTAGCAGCCGCGGGACTGTTCAGAATCATCTCCCATTCACGAAAAAACAAGGCTTGTACGAATTGATCCATGGCGAACTAATCCTTTCGAGTTAATCTTCCGTATTCAGGTTCCAAAACTATGAGATTAATATAATTTTGCATTATAATTCCAAATCCTTCAATTCTACTTTGTGTTTATCATTTGCTTAATCTGATTATTCGTAGAGTAGATTGTTTGGTTCGATTGATTTATGCTTTCCAATTTATTTGCGGTTTATCGTTGCTTAATCGTTAATCCGCTGTATGCTTAACCGAATGCTTAATTCGGCAAACGGGAAATATAATTCTGATAATGTTGTCGCGCTTGTTGATTGATGTTATAATCGAACAGGAATGGAATCCGCTTAGGATAGTAAAATTATAATAATCGATGATTGGTAGGAACTGAATCGGTAGATTGGCTTATCCCATAATCACTTATTTTCAAAACAGCTTATTTTCAGAATCACTTTTTTTTAAGAACTTTTTATAATTCGACCACCAAACCAACTCCCCCCTCCCAAATTCGATTTTACATTGGTTAATAAGAATAGGAATCCTTGAGAGACGATACTCGAGTTACCGTTACCGTCGTTACTACAGTTTTACAAATTAACTCGTTTTTGACCCGCGTGCGACAGCGGATCAAATTGGCGCCGTTTCCGGGGATTCTTGTGAATATTAACTAATTTTAGAGTCTTAGATTTAGTGTTTGTGCGTTTAGGCCGTAGTTTCCTCACGGTTTTGGTCAGTCCGCGTTTAGAGTCGGAAAAAAAAATCAGTTTTTGCAAAAAATTGTATTCGATTGTAAACTGTTTTTGCCTACTGGAAGTAGAAAAATCGTGCGATCAATACTCCCTTACTCTAGAAGAGTAAGAGAATTCGACCCCAAAATCGCCCAATTCATCGTTTTTCTATTTTTAATGATTTATTTTCTGTTTTCATAGAGTCGAAAAATTCCGAAAAAAATATCAAAATTTTATTTTTACGTCATTAGATTATTTTTGGTGTCAGTTTATTTTTTTGAATTATTTTTAATCGATTTGCTTCATTGTGTTGTTTTAGGGACATAGTTGGCATTTTCACGATTGTTGCTGCATTGCTGTGCACTAGTCCTGGCTACTAGGTCTTCCTGTCCTGAACTTGTTGCTTTTGATCCTGAGGTAGAGAGAACCTTGCACACACTTCGTAGAGCAGGCCAGGCTAGCAATAGTTCACCTTCACCGACCATAGCTGAGTCTGATTCTGAGTCTGACTATTTGCATAATTTGTTTGATTCTGATTCTGAATTTGCTTTTGAAATGGCTGAAAATAGAACTCTAAGGCAACTTGCAGCCCCTGATGTTAATTATAATGGCTTGTGTATTGAATATGATGCTGTTGTTGTTCCTTTTGAATTAAAATCGGGTTTAATACACTTGTTGCCAAAGTTTAATGGTCTTGCAGGTGAGGATCCACACAAACATTTGAAGGAATTCCAGGTGGTGTGCTCTACACCATTGAAGCCTGAAGGGATCACTGAAGATCATATCAAACTTCGTGCTTTTCCTTTTTCTTTGCAGGGTGCAGCGAAGGACTGGATATATGATCTCGAACCGAATTCAATCACAAGCTGGAATGCTCTAAAGAGAGTGTTTTTGGAGCGATATTGTCATACCCCAAAATTTGCCCATGCTATTTTTCATACACAACACCAAATCAAAAGACAAAGCTCCAAAACACAGTCTCCCACACAGAAGTTCTAAACTAGGGTTTGAATAATTCAGAGGAAAATCATTGAATCAATGGCTGGCTCAAGGTGGTTCCATAGGGTCACTAACATCCCAAAGTATCTCCATATAAAGTTTCAAGTCAAACAGAGCAAATTTAGTCCCTCAAATCCTGATTAGGTCAACAGTCGACTCCCAAGGGCAAAACAGTCATTATACAGTCAAAACTCAAGATATTTGGTCAACAACATTCTCATAACCCTAAAATCATCATTTGATCAAGGGTTGATCATGATGATGCAAGGAAAGATCAGAAAAGTCAAAAGTCAAAAGTTACTATTTTGGGCATGAACTGAAAAAGTCAACCAAACTTTGAAAATTCACCAGATATTCATACTTCATCAGAAAAATTCCCACCAAAGCTCATTTTGAAGGGAATTCATCCCTCTATCCAATGGCCCAAGAATCAGAGCTCATAGGTCAATGGTTTAAGAGATATGGCTTCATACATTATAGGTCCTTTTCAAAAGTCAACAAAAAGACACTTTCTTCAAAAGGTCATAAAATGAGAATGAAAAATGATTTTGACATGGAACCAAAGACATTGGTTAGAGGACTCCCTAAGGATTCTAAAAAGTACTAGATCACTTCCATACCTCAAAAATTGAGGGAAATAGGCCTTGTCAAAGTTGAGCTATCTTGGAGGGAAAAATGTGAAAGAATCTGAATATTTTGCAAATGGGCCCAAAAACTTTTGATTCAATCTTGCTCCCCAAGTCATCTAGAAAATCCAAAACCAATGCCACGAAATTTTAATGATTATTTGACTTTCTATTGATTTTTATTAAAATATGATTTAAATCAAATAAATCAAAGAAATTTGAAAAGATTTGGTTTAATTATATTCTTAATCAATTCAATCATCAATATGATCCCAATTATTAGTCAAATTTCGTGCAAATAAATTAAGTGAAGATTTGATGGGAAAATTGGACCAAAATAGAAATTTAAGAATCATATTGAAATCAAATTTCAAGTTGATTGATTCAAAGAGATTTGATCTAAAATTCTTAACCTAATCTGATCTCCCATATATAAGCAAGCAGTGCAGACCAAAGGAGGAGGAGTTTTGCAGCCATAAAACCTAAAACCCGAGCCAAGAAAATGGGAGAAAATTGAAACTTCGAATTAAGGGTTACAGTCCAATTCAAGGAGAATTAAGCAGTCAAACGCATTCATCGACCTTCCTTGAAGCTGTCTCGATCATTCCCGTACCTTGAAGCACTTAGAATACCTCACTGTAAGTCAATTTCAGAGTCTTTTAACTTTGCATCGATTGCAATCATACACGCATGATTATTAGACTATAATTGCATATTTGTGTTCTGCGTAATCTGATAAGCAATCCTGGATGTTTAATTGAATTTCTGGGCCGACATGAACCAATCACCATTGTAGGGCATTGAAGCTCTTAATTAGGGTTTTCTGTTTTAAGAAAAATCAAGACATATTACAGGTACCATTAGATTCAGGAGACCAGGACGATCATGTCCATTAGGTCGCGAAAGATTTTTGTTTTGTTTTTGCCATATTCGTAAACGCAGGTTCTATGGCGACGGATGAAAAAAACCGTGGGGAAAAGTAGGACTTTTGGCAACGGATGGAGGTTGAAGATGACTAGGTGGCGGCGCGTGATTGGTGGCCTTCAAAAGGATTTGGCGCGCGTTGTCCTTTTGGATACAGACGGATCCAATGCGTCCTTGCTCATGCGAATAGGGTGCACCCTCTCATGTTAGCCCTCAGATCTGTGCCTCGTCTCATCCAAGGTCCCTGAACGCGCAGGTGTATCATGCACCTCCACCAGCGTGCCACACACGATCAAGATGAGTATTTTCCAATTTTTTTCTATTTTTCAATTACATAATTCTTTTATTTACTTCTTTTCTTTTTTTTTTGTTTTCTTCAAATAAAAACTAGTTTTATATATATAGATTATATAAATTTTATATAAATAAATTTATGTTGATTATTTATTTATATTATATAAGATCTAATACTTATATTATTTACAAAAGTATTATCTAAATTGATTTAATTATTAAAAATCTTTAAAAAATCATATTTATTTTATTTAAACTCCAAAAATTCCATAAAATTATTTTTACACTCGATTTAATTGTCTCGATTTAATTAATTAGGTCATGGGACCAATAATTAATTAAATCGCTTGTATTTTCTTATTTTAATTTTGTGTCATAATCAGGGTTTACGAAGAGCATGCCCTACACTGATTTATTTTCTTTTCTGTGCATTATCAGGGTTAGTAACATGATTCTTCCCGAGCGCGCGCCTTCAACAAACCTCGAAGCTAAGTAATTTAATTTTAATTTAATTTAAATTATATCTAAATTATCTTAAATATTAGGGTTTGTTTTGCATTCATCCCTTCTGCCTTACCTTTTTCAGGATCAACCCTAAAGGCGCCTTAGCAACCATATCAAATCAAATTCAAAAGCTAAGTATTATCCCGTATCTAATTTTCAAATGATCGTTTTTCATTTTATTTTTCCTTAATAAATTAGGGATAAAATTAAATATCAATGAACTGCCTGTACACTCACGCCTTATTTGTTTCTTTGCTCATTCCTAATGGTCAGAGTCGATGCTTCTGGCAAACCCTTGCCCTCAACCCCGTCAGGCAAATGCCAAGCTAAGTACCTTCTCCCTATTCTATTTTTTAATTTATTATCCTATTTTCTTTTGTAGTTAATGAGGTTTGCCCTCGAATTTGATAATGCACTCACTATATGTTTTCTGTCTTGTCTTTATCCTTTTCAGGGTTTATCAATTGCCAAAGTAACGAGTTTGGTAACCCTAAACCTTAACTCTAATATTTTCTGTTTTAATTTTTAATTATATCCCGCTGGTTTCAATTCCCCTCTCCTCCGCTGGTTACAATTTCCCTTCCCCATTATTATTGTTATATCATTGTGTGGTTAGTAATTCTAGGGAGTGCAAGCCTGTTAATTGAATTAGAATAACTAATTATAAGATAATTTGATTGGATTAACCACGTGATTGTTGCACCCACGCACACTTTTGGGGTAACCTCCCTGTTGCCTTGTTGCCTGTTGCCTTGTTGCCTGTTGCCTTGTGTTTCTTGCAGAATAAGCCATGTCCCTCGAATACGGGGATACCTCAGCCTGTTGCCTAGATAATTAAAAGGTCATACGACCCTAAATGATGCTGCCTTCGATACACAAATGACCTCGACCCTCGGAAGTTGCCTACGGAAAAAGGCTGAGGTATCTTCTGGCTGCCTACGAAATGGCTTATTCTGATCCTTGCCTTAGACTACCTGCCCTTCTATGGCATGGGACAGTCTTATGGCAAAGGATGCTTCGATGACCCTTCAACCTCCAAATGAAAGGCTTCCTGCCCTCTTATGGCATGGATAGACCCTTTTCACCCTGAAAGGCTAAAAAGAACATTTTTCATCTAACCAGGTAATTTGCCCTTAATTGCATGCTCTGGTTTAAAAACATCTTTCTACTATTTTCTAAGCACTTTCAAGGCTACGCTCATTTACGAGCTAAAGTCCTTGTTTCTTCTTCTTCTATACATTTCTAAACTTTTGGTTTCAAAACGAGCAAAGCAATTAAGAGCCCATGGAAAACCATGGATGCAAAGGGTGCCTTACACCTTCCCTTTGCATAATTACCCCCCGAACTCAAAATTTCTTTAAAAGGTTTTTTCTGTTCTTTTAGCCTTTCTAATATTTGGATAAAATAAAAGTCGGTGGCGACTCTTGCTTACCGCGACATTTCGATTATTAAAAAGTCAGTTCACCGTATTACAGAACTGGCGACTCTGCTGGGGAAAAATTCGATTAAAAGAGGGGTTACCTTAAAAGTTTAGGATTCACTTAATTGTTTTCTATTGTCTGCTTTGCTTGCTTTATTTTTCAGGGACGTTTTGGGAAAATTAAAGGACGAATCCTATTCCCGGATTCAAGAACACTTAAGATTAGGAGTGGCATAGTCATGGCGACCTCTTTCACATATGTGGGAGATGAGTCAATATGAAGTTCACGCTTGAGTTAGGACTCCATAGCATATGCACACCTTTCTCAAATGAGGGGGGTCTATGTATGTGTCTGTGGGTGCGCCGGAGCTCAAGGACCTTTAGTTACCCTTAACCCATCCTGGCCTTTAGGAACGTAGTGGGGGGACTACTCTTGACAAATGTTAAGAACTAGTCGCTACCCGATGCTACAATTCAGATAGGTTCTTTCTCAAAGTATCATTGCATGGTGCGAATGCATCATGTCCGACGGTGCTTTAGAAGGGCTGACAATTCTGGATAACTTATAGAACCTGTTGCTGAAATCTCCTTATCCATAGAAACACCCTTGGGAAGGACACCTGATCAGACTCCATGCAAGCCTTCAGCCAAAACTTGTGTGACTTGCGTGACTTGTGTGACTTATTGTGTTCACTACTAACCTTCATTTCCTTGCAGGTTTTGTTAAAAGGACTTGTTTGTCCTTACTATCTCACACTATGCCAAATAAACTTCATTCGCATAACATCATGACATCATGACATCATAAGCATAACATGATTTAACTAACCCTTTCAAGGATCTTAGGGATTTAGGGCGCACAATTTCAGGTACCTCTATCAAAGGTTGATGTCCTAATCAAGGGGCAAGAGGATTTATTTTCCTCTAGCCACATACCTTCCAATTCAAAGACACAATACTTATCTAGGGGCAAGAGGATTTACTTTCCTCTAGCCATATACTTTCAAGTTCAGAAGGATCTCGAATCAGAGGCGATGACCCACTCGATATGGTGAGCTCGATTCTCAAAGAAAGACTTCTTCAGACAAAGACGCGACCAAACCATTTTCTAAATGTGCTAACTATATTCCCTAAAGATCCTTGAAAACATTTCATTTGCATTCATAACATCGCATAACAGGTTTCCTATGATGGATTTCTCATCCTTCCTCGCTGTTTATTTCAGCATCATGAATCTCGAACAATCAGTTAAGGATCTCCAAGCTCAAAACACTGAGTTCCAAGCCTTGATTCTGAATTTGTCCAAGGGGCAAGAAGAGCTGAAAGCCATGCTGACTAAAAAGAAGAAAAAGAAGGGTAAGAAGACTCAGGTGAAAAAGCTTAGACCAATCTTGCAACTCAGGGATGCTGAACCCTCTGAAGACAGTGATGAGGATGAGCAAGATGATGATGCTAGTATCAAAACTGATGCAAAAAGTAATCACGACTCTGCCGAACTCTCTGAAGAAGAAGAGGACTATTACCATGAGGGCGAACATCCCGATGACAAATACAAGATGTTAGAAGAGCGTCTGAGAAGTGTGGAAATTCAGAAGGTACCTGGGCTGGATTTTGAAGAGCTTGGACTTGTGCCTGGGGTCGTTATTCCTCCAAAATTCAAAACTCCCGCCTTTGCTAAGTATGATGGAGTCTCTTGTCCTAAACTACACTTGAGGTCTTATGTAAGGAAGATTCAACCTCACACTGCTGATAAGAGGCTCTGGATCCATTTCTTTCAGGAAAGCTTATCTGGAACTCAACTCGAATGGTACTATCAACTGGAAAGTACCAACATCCATACCTGGGAGGATTTAGTTGTTGCCTTCTATAAGCAATACCAATATAATTCCGATCTCGCACCAACTCGCATGCAACTACAAAGCATGTCTATGGGACCTAAGGAAAGTTTCAAGGAGTATGCTCAGAAATGGAGAGATCTAGCTGGAAGAGTCAAACCTTCCTTGGCCGACAGAGAGATGGTAGATATGTTCATGAATACACTGACTGGCCCCTTCTATAGTCATTTGCTGGGAAGTTCGTCATCTGGATTCACTGACCTCATACTGACTGGGGAACGTGTTGAAAGCGGTATTCGAAGCGGTAAAATTCAAGTGGCTACGTATGCTAATACCTCAAAGAAAGCGCACAATGAGAGGAATGAATCTAATACTGTGGGGGCGGTCCTAGCCTCCAATCAAGTGCCGACACAACAAAGGGGCAACCAACGTAAACAAGGTGCATCTAAAAGGCAATTCACAAAGATCAACATAACTTTGGCCGAAGCGTTACAACAGTTGCTTAAAGCAGGGTTGATTACTTTAAAGGATCCTCCTCTGAAGCCCAACACCTTATCTCATCAGTATAATCCTAATGCAAGATGCGCTTATCACTCTGATAGTATTGGACATGACACAGAGAATTGTTGGCCGTTGAAGAACAAGATCCAAGATATGATCGACGCTGGCGAAATTGAGTTCGACCATCCTGCAACTCCTAATGTGATCACTGCTCCCATGCCTAATCACAACAAGATTGCTAATACTATGGGTGGCTAGAAGGATGAACGTTTTAGATCATTAGATTTACTTTTGTTTGCAATTTCTATTCTGTTTGTTTAAACATTCGACTTATGATAGACATTATCTGTTTTAATAGTCATCATCAGTGCATTGCATATGTTTGTCTTGAATAAATTATTTCGCTATCACTCATCTAAATTGTGTCTTTACTTTGCATATGTTTTATGATACTCAACTCCTGCTAAAGCTGTATGCCTTTTGAGGGAGGATGACGAAAACGATACCGCAACCTCATACAGTATGCTTTTGAACAGACTATGTTGACGATGTACAGGCATTGTTTCAATTCCTAAACAGTGGAGATATAAGGATGATAATCCCTCGTCAACCCCTTTGAGCCTAAGGAGTAGAAGTTTCTTTTTGTACGAAACACCCGCATTTTTAACCTGGGGCAGGGTAGTTCTCAGTTATTTTGGCTGTGCATTCTATTTTAAGAGAATCACTCTGTACACCTTTCAACAAAGGTTTCAATCACAAGCGTTCATCCGTACACATCAAAGAAGTGTTGGAGATGTCAATCAAAAGCCAATGATGGTTCATCAATCATTAAGCAAGGCAGTCAATATCTTTCAAAAAAAAATGAAAGAAACATATATACAAAGAAAAGCCTGCTAAGTCAAAAAAGACTTAGGCAAAAATCAAGGCGTCCCGCTGACTGTAAGCTCAAAAGAGACAGTTCAGGCAAAAGTCGGGGATATCAAAAAGATGAAAAAAGAAGTCAATAAATTCTTGAACAACTCAAAGTTATGACTACCAAAAGGAAGAAGTGACTGCCATCTCAAAAGTTCTCTCTGCTTGTGAACCATCATCATTATCAAAGGTGCAAATCCAAAAGTCTCTTGGAACCTGAATGCATAAGTTGAATTAACTGAGCTTAGGACTGAAAATCATCACGAAGAGGGGTGGGTACAATCAAATTTTGAGCCTTTATCCTTTGTTTCTTAAACCGTGAACCAAGCCACGTTACAACCCTTGAAAGTCCTAACTGAAGCATGGTTAGTTCGAAAGCATACTGTCACGACAAAGGTATCCTGACCCCTTAAGGTTTACCACAAATGCCGAGTTGATATCACGTTTTTACAAACATCACATCGTTACAAATATCATGTTTTTACAAATATCACGCCTTTACATCTCCTGTTTTAACATTTTTCAAAAACTCAAGACAAACGTATGCATTGCATCTCATGAACTCATTATTAAACATATTCTGCTACATAATTTCAAATGTTAGCATCAGAAAGAACTTGCACAGGGTACAACTAATGACTGAAAGCTATCCCGACAGACAAGATTACTCCGAGAAGCAATGTCTCCTACATATACAAGAGGCACGACACGCTTTGCCCAATCAATCTGGGGCAATCCGGTCCAGAATCTCTCAAATGCCAAAAAGTTAAGAGGCGTACATCCCAAGTGGGTTTCAAACTATTTCCCGATCAATCTGGGGCAATCAAGTCAAGAATCGAAGAATCTCTCATGGATGCTCGAACAATCAGGGGCATGCATCCAAGTATATATAAAGCTACTCCCCAATCAACGTGAGACATTGTCACGAGCCTATGATTACTGGGGGCATATCGCCCATAGTGAACATCTCATAAAGTCCTCGCGAGGAGAATCTTTCCAAAGTTCCTACTAACTAGGGCAAATCTATGCAAGTCCAGTTCAACATCTTGATCAGTATTCAGTGGCGTGTCGTGAATCAAGTAGTAAGTTACTATAATATTGGGGGCAACTTTCAAGACACCCATGACTCCCCACAGAGCCGAGTTCACAAGAATCACATCCCCACAGAGTAATCATCTCCCAAATACTCTCGTCCAACAAGAGATATAGATCCCCAACAGAGATTACATCTTCAATACTATCATCTCTCCAACACTTTGCTCTTCTCCAAACATGGTTTATTAATATCTCTCATCCTCAGTCAGGGTGCATCAAGATTCTGATCATCCCCAAGCAGAAATCATAAATCCCCAGTTGAGCATCTTCAAGACGAAACCAGATATCAAAACTACAACGAAACAGAGACTTACTTTCCCAGTCAAGACTACATCATAAAGCATAGTTCATAAATCATATTCACATTCATACCTTGCATACATTACCTCATAAAAATCCATACATAACATACGAAGCTTCTCATTTATTTTGAGAGACTCATTATGTAATCCATGCATCATGACATTGCATAAATTTAATCTTACCTTTTTCAGGTACCGACAAATGAACGAAATCTCCAACTTTCCAAGATCTAATTCAGCTACTACGAATGGTACTGACACGATCAACGCTCGAAGATCTAATTCATTTACCACGAACGGTAAAGACACGATCACTTTCAAAGTCTAATTCAGCTACTACGAACAGTACTGACACGACAAAAGATCTAATTCGGTTACTACGAACGGTACTGACACGGTCAACTCTCAGAGATCTAATTCTATCATCACGAACGGTGTAGACACGGTCACTGACCTTCTCAGTCTAATTCAGTCACTACGAACGGTGCTGACACGACAAGAGAATCTAATTCTATCATCACGAACGATGAAGACACGATTATCTCCTCAGATCTAATTCTATCATCACGAACGATGAAGACACGATCATCTTTCCAAGATCTAATTCAAGTATCACGAACGATACTGACACGATCAATTCCCAAGGATCTAATTCATCTACCATGAACGGTAATGACACGGTCAACGCGCAAACAACATCTTCTCAAAATTCAACTACCAGATGGCATCCACAAGCCCATCTCCGACAAAAGTCCCTACTTCAAATAGGGCAAATTTCTTGGTATTCTTATGTTCAATCATCTTCCACCTTCAGATACCGACTGGCGCGCAAACCACTCTACATCTTCAGGTTTAAGATAATTGAACAGGGGCAGCTGTCATACCCCAAAATTTGCCCATGCTATTTTTCATACACAACACCAAATCAAAAGACAAAGCTCCAAAACACAGTCTCCCACACAGAAGTTCTAAACTAGGGTTTGAATAATTCAGAGGAAAATCATTGAATCAATGGCTGGCTCAAGGTGGTTCCATAGGGTCACTAACATCCCAAAGTATCTCCATATAAAGTTTCAAGTCAAACAGAGCAAATTTAGTCCCTCAAATCCTGATTAGGTCAACAGTCGACTCCCAAGGGCAAAACAGTCATTATACAGTCAAAACTCAAGATATTTGGTCAACAACATTCTCATAACCCTAAAATCATCATTTGATCAAGGGTTGATCATGATGATGCAAGGAAAGATCAGAAAAGTCAAAAGTCAAAAGTTACTATTTTGGGCATGAACTGAAAAAGTCAACCAAACTTTGAAAATTCACCAGATATTCATACTTCATCAGAAAAATTCCCACCAAAGCTCATTTTGAAGGGAATTCATCCCTCTATCCAATGGCCCAAGAATCAGAGCTCATAGGTCAATGGTTTAAGAGATATGGCTTCATACATTATAGGTCCTTTTCAAAAGTCAACAAAAAGACACTTTCTTCAAAAGGTCATAAAATGAGAATGAAAAATGATTTTGACATGGAACCAAAGACATTGGTTAGAGGACTCCCTAAGAATTCTAAAAAGTACTAGATCACTTCCATACCTCAAAAATTGAGGGAAATAGGCCTTGTCAAAGTTGAGCTATCTTGGAGGGAAAAATGTGAAAGAATCTGAATATTTTGCAAATGGGCCCAAAAACTTTTGATTCAATCTTGCTCCCCAAGTCATCTAGAAAATCCAAAACCAATGCCACGAAATTTTAATGATTATTTGACTTTCTATTGATTTTTATTAAAATATGATTTAAATCAAATAAATCAAAGAAATTTGAAAAGATTTGGTTTAATTATATTCTTAATCAATTCAATCATCAATATGATCCCAATTATTAGTCAAATTTCGTGCAAATAAATTAAGTGAAGATTTGATGGGAAAATTGGACCAAAATAGAAATTTAAGAATCATATTGAAATCAAATTTCAAGTTGATTGATTCAAAGAGATTTGATCTAAAATTCTTAACCTAATCTGATCTCCCATATATAAGCAAGCAGTGCAGACCAAAGGAGGAGGAGTTTTGCAGCCATAAAACCTAAAACCCGAGCCAAGAAAATGGGAGAAAATTGAAACTTCGAATTAAGGGTTACAGTCCAATTCAAGGAGAATTAAGCAGTCAAACGCATTCATCGACCTTCCTTGAAGCTGTCTCGATCATTCCCGTACCTTGAAGCACTTAGAATACCTCACTGTAAGTCAATTTCAGAGTCTTTTAACTTTGCATCGATTGCAATCATACACGCATGATTATTAGACTATAATTGCATATTTGTGTTCTGCGTAATCTGATAAGCAATCCTGGATGTTTAATTGAATTTCTGGGCCGACATGAACCAATCACCATTGTAGGGCATTGAAGCTCTTAATTAGGGTTTTCTGTTTTAAGAAAAATCAAGACATATTACAGGTACCATTAGATTCAGGAGACCAGGACGATCATGTCCATTAGGTCGCGAAAGATTTTTGTTTTGTTTTTGCCATATTCGTAAACGCAGGTTCTATGGCGACGGATGAAAAAAACCGTGGGGAAAAGTAGGACTTTTGGCAACGGATGGAGGTTGAAGATGACTAGGTGGCGGCGCGTGATTGGTGGCCTTCAAAAGGATTTGGCGCGCGTTGTCCTTTTGGATACAGACGGATCCAATGCGTCCTTGCTCATGCGAATAGGGTGCACCCTCTCATGTTAGCCCTCAGATCTGTGCCTCGTCTCATCCAAGGTCCCTGAACGCGCAGGTGTATCATGCACCTCCACCAGCGTGCCACACACGATCAAGATGAGTATTTTCCAATTTTTTTCTATTTTTCAATTACATAATTCTTTTATTTACTTCTTTTCTTTTTTTTTTTGTTTTCTTCAAATAAAAACTAGTTTTATATATATAGATTATATAAATTTTATATAAATAAATTTATGTTGATTATTTATTTATATTATATAAGATCTAATACTTATATTATTTACAAAAGTATTATCTAAATTGATTTAATTATTAAAAATCTTTAAAAAATCATATTTATTTTATTTAAACTCCAAAAATTCCATAAAATTATTTTTACACTCGATTTAATTGTCTCGATTTAATTAATTAGGTCATGGGACCAATAATTAATTAAATCGCTTGTATTTTCTTATTTTAATTTTGTGTCATAATCAGGGTTTACGAAGAGCATGCCCTACACTGATTTATTTTCTTTTCTGTGCATTATCAGGGTTAGTAACATGATTCTTCCCGAGCGCGCGCCTTCAACAAACCTCGAAGCTAAGTAATTTAATTTTAATTTAATTTAAATTATATCTAAATTATCTTAAATATTAGGGTTTGTTTTGCATTCATCCCTTCTGCCTTACCTTTTTCAGGATCAACCCTAAAGGCGCCTTAGCAACCATATCAAATCAAATTCAAAAGCTAAGTATTATCCCGTATCTAATTTTCAAATGATCGTTTTTCATTTTATTTTTCCTTAATAAATTAGGGATAAAATTAAATATCAATGAACTGCCTGTACACTCACGCCTTATTTGTTTCTTTGCTCATTCCTAATGGTCAGAGTCGATGCTTCTGGCAAACCCTTGCCCTCAACCCCGTCAGGCAAATGCCAAGCTAAGTACCTTCTCCCTATTCTATTTTTTAATTTATTATCCTATTTTCTTTTGTAGTTAATGAGGTTTGCCCTCGAATTTGATAATGCACTCACTATATGTTTTCTGTCTTGTCTTTATCCTTTTCAGGGTTTATCAATTGCCAAAGTAACGAGTTTGGTAACCCTAAACCTTAACTCTAATATTTTCTGTTTTAATTTTTAATTATATCCCGCTGGTTTCAATTCCCCTCTCCTCCGCTGGTTACAATTTCCCTTCCCCATTATTATTGTTATATCATTGTGTGGTTAGTAATTCTAGGGAGTGCAAGCCTGTTAATTGAATTAGAATAACTAATTATAAGATAATTTGATTGGATTAACCACGTGATTGTTGCACCCACGCACACTTTTGGGGTAACCTCCCTGTTGCCTTGTTGCCTGTTGCCTTGTTGCCTGTTGCCTTGTGTTTCTTGCAGAATAAGCCATGTCCCTCGAATACGGGGATACCTCAGCCTGTTGCCTAGATAATTAAAAGGTCATACGACCCTAAATGATGCTGCCTTCGATACACAAATGACCTCGACCCTCGGAAGTTGCCTACGGAAAAAGGCTGAGGTATCTTCTGGCTGCCTACGAAATGGCTTATTCTGATCCTTGCCTTAGACTACCTGCCCTTCTATGGCATGGGACAGTCTTATGGCAAAGGATGCTTCGATGACCCTTCAACCTCCAAATGAAAGGCTTCCTGCCCTCTTATGGCATGGATAGACCCTTTTCACCCTGAAAGGCTAAAAAGAACATTTTTCATCTAACCAGGTAATTTGCCCTTAATTGCATGCTCTGGTTTAAAAACATCTTTCTACTATTTTCTAAGCACTTTCAAGGCTACGCTCATTTACGAGCTAAAGTCCTTGTTTCTTCTTCTTCTATACATTTCTAAACTTTTGGTTTCAAAACGAGCAAAGCAATTAAGAGCCCATGGAAAACCATGGATGCAAAGGGTGCCTTACACCTTCCCTTTGCATAATTACCCCCCGAACTCAAAATTTCTTTAAAAGGTTTTTTCTGTTCTTTTAGCCTTTCTAATATTTGGATAAAATAAAAGTCGGTGGCGACTCTTGCTTACCGCGACATTTCGATTATTAAAAAGTCAGTTCACCGTATTACAGATATTTTCCTGCATCTAGAGCTGCTTCAATCCGAAAAGAGATTTGTGGTATTAGACAAGATAACGAGTCATTGGCTGAGTACTGGGATAGGTTCAAGAAGTTAGTTTCAAGCTGTCCTCAACATCAGATTACCGAACAACTTCTCATTCAGTACTTTTACGAGGGGTTGTTACCTATGGATAGAAACATTCTTGATGCTGCTAGTGGTGGAGCACTTGTTGACAAAACTACAGCTGCTGCCAGAGCCCTCATTGAAAATATGTCCTTAAATTCCCAGCAGTTCACCACTCGAACCAATTCTGTCCAGACCAAGGGTGTACATCAAATTCAAGGTTCCTCGAACAGAGCTTTAGAAACCAGACTTGATGAGCTGACCGCTTTAGTTAAACAACTTGCAGTAGCGAAACCTCAAACAGCAACTGTATGTGGCATTTGTACAGCTCATGATCACCCCACTGATACTTGTCCTCTTCTGAAAGATGATACTGTTACCGAGCTGCCTCAAGCTTATGCAGCCAACCTTTACAACCAGAACAAGTACTGTAACACCCCAAATTCTACCCAAAAATATCATGCAAGAAATCAGAGTATTTTAAAAACTATCAACAATGCATTTGGGATATCACATTTACTTCCTATAAACAACTCATAAACAGATACATAGCACTTTAATCTCAGAGAAGCACAAAACAACCTATAACAGCTCTTAGTTAAACCAACTTCATTTTAATATGCAGCGGAATCATAACATTCGAATTTATAAACAAATCATCTTATTTAATCGGAAACAACTTCAAACATCATAGTACTTCTCATTATCCAATTTGGAACTCAACAACTAAAACATGAACAACATAGAAACAACAATATAGACAACCCCCGAGTGCTACGTATCAGAGCGACACACCAACCAGACACGGTGAATCTACAAACTTCCACAGCTATACTTGAGTACCTGCCCATTTCCCATGGTAGGGGAAACATCAGCAGAAGGGGTGAGATATCAAACATTATAAAGGAAAGTATGATAATACATATAGCAAAGATAAAATCATACACAATTCACCACTTCTCAATATAAGCAATTTGCATCACAACAATAATGTTAACTATCAACTATAACAATGTATTCAAGTTTACAAGTATGTCATTCAAGCACATAATAACATATACTTCATAATCACAACGTAAATTAATACAACTATCAACAATGGCAAAACATGGTTCATATATTCCACATATATACATATATCATTAATACATATATATATTTGCATTCTCATCATATACGTTTCATTTACATATATCACCAAAATCATGTATCAAACATCACCAAATTTAATTATCACATCTCATGCACACATAACAATCACCTAATCACATAATTACATATATTCAAACATCACATAACTCCAATGTAACTCAATGCAAGACATGTGACTCTATGCATGTGGTACCCAATATGGACCCAAAGTTCCACCGCTTCCGATTCATATAGAATCTAGCCACGCTTCAGATCCGGACAAGACCAAAGCCACCAAATGTAAACATATAGTTTACCGCTTTCCGATTCACTCTAGAATCCAAGCCACGCTTGTGTTTCAAAGCAATTCCACCTATGTTTCAAGGCACACTATGATATGAATGTATGTACAATCTCACAAATATATGCAATTAAGATCATCTCTACCATCTTAACTTTCCACATATCACAACAATTCAACTCTATGAATTATCCACCAATTGTACACAACATTCACAACACACACACATCATTCACATATGAGAGGCCAATTAATCAATTACGATTCACACAATCCAATTAACACTAGTAATCATACTATCTCATGTTAATTCTCATTTTTGTCAATTATACATGAACACACATTTTCAACATCAAGCAATTAGTCATTAGAATTAATGCTAACCAACTAACCATAAAGAATCAATATCAAAACAACATCATTGGCATGACAATATATATTTCTCAACATACATATTCAAGCCAAAACACAATTACAAACAATTTCTCAAAATACCGTAATTTACCGATAAACCGAATAATTGGTCCAAGTTCAAGTATATTCCAATCACATAGACTTATTGGAATCAATTCAACTAATAATTTAACTATCCAATTAATAATTAAACTATATTAATTTCAATTCAACTATTATATTTCTATTCCATTATTTTCCAATTCTATAACAAAACCCATTATTTCACTATCAATGGTTTACTCACAACAAACATAACAATCTAATACACATAGATTATCAATTGCACACAACTTATCACATTTATATCATCACATTCCAACAAATCATCAAATACCCAAAATTGCAACATAGAAGAACATGGATATCAAAGTATAGAATTAAACCCACTATAACATACTATCATACAACCCTTTAGCATGAAAGAACCCCACCCTTACCTTGGCAAATATGAAATCTTTCACCATAGCTCTAAACTTTTCTCCAAAATAAATCCTTCAAACATAATTTGGAGACACACCTAAAAACCAGTTCGGAAATCAGCTTATCAGACGAACTTAAAATCCTCAAAATCAAAATCGCTCCGGTCAGAACTTACCTCTATGAGTCAGGAACGTTGTGTCAAAACCACGCGACGATCCAACGGTTGGATTGAGAGATACATCCGTTTTGCTAAGGCGACTCAATGCTGAAACTTGCTGCGAAAATGAGGTTTCTTCTAGCTTTTCTCTTCCACCATTGTTCTCTTCCATTTTGCCTCTTTTCTCTTCTTCCTATTTTTTCCCCCAAATGAAAATAGTAACCTCTAAAACCCTAACCTTCTCTTACTATCTCACTTATCTCAATTGGGCTTGACCCACCAATCCATCCATTATGTTTCTATCACTTAGGCCCATTTAGTTATATCTCTCTAATAACTCAATTGAGTCAAATACAAACACTCACATAATTAAATACTTAAATAATTATTATATCACATAATAACTAAATAAATAAGTAATTATTAAAAACACCAAACAGTATAATTACTAATATAAATAAAAATATTAATAAAAATCGGGATGTTACAGGTACAACAACACCCCTGACTTGTCTACCAACAAATATCACCCCAATTGGAGGAATCATCCCAACCTCCGATATGGAAATCAGCAGCCTTCCCAACAACAGCTCACCGTTCCATTACCCCAGCCACATCACACCCCTCCAGCTACTACTTCCGGACCATCCTTGGAAGATCTTGTTAAGCAAATGGCCGTGAACAACCTTCAGTTTCAACAAAGAACCGACACTAGCATTCAGACCTTGACCACACAGATGGGACAACTTGCTACTCAAATAAATAATATGCAAGCTCAAGGTTCGAACCAAGTTCCAGCACAAACTGTTGTCAATCCGAATGGTAATGCTAATGTGAGCGCTATTTCTTTGCGATCCGGAAAAGTTACAGAAACAGCCCCTGAAAAGAATAAAAAATTCATTGAGGTAACTTCTGAACTTTCTCCATCTGAACCTTCTCCAGCTGAGCTTTCTTCTCCTTCTTCTGTTGTGGTCGGAACTGAAAAAAATAAAGAAAAGGAGTATGTGCCACCAGTTCCTTTCCCACATAGAGTTCTGAAAAATAAAAGAATTGAGGAGGGAGACAAAGAAAAATAAATTCTGGATATGTTTAGGAAAGTAGCGGTAAACATTCCGCTTCTTGATGTGATTAAGCAAGTTCCAAGGTATGCAAAGTTTCTGAAGGATCTCTGTACAAACAAGAGAAAAGTGAAAGGAAGTGACAGAGTCAACTTGGGAAGAAGCATCTCTGCTTTCATTCAGCCCGAACAAAGTGTTTCGGCCATCTCTCAGGTCTTGCCACAAAAGTGCAAGGACCCGGGAACTTTTACTATTCCTTGTACTATCGGGGATAAGAAATTTGATAATTGTTTGCTTGATTTAGGAGCGGGCATTAATGTTATGCCTACTTCTATTTATAATAACCTTTGCCTTGGTCCCATGCAGCATACAGGTTTAATCGTTCAACTGGCGAACAAGAGCAATGCACGTCCCGCCGGCATAGTGGAAGACGTCCTCGTTCAAGTTAACGATTTAATTTTTCCTGCAGATTTTTACATTCTAGACATGGAAGGAGAAACTAAGTCAAGCAGAGCTCCCATCATCTTAGGCAGACCGTTCATGAAAACGGCGAAGACAAAAGTTGATGTTGATGATGGAACCATGTCCATGGAATTTGGTGATATCGTTGCAAAATTTAACATCTTCGATGCCATGAAACACCCCGTGGAGGAGCATTCGGTTTTTAACATTGAGTTGATTTCTGAATTAGTTGATGAGAGTTGTTCTGAATTATTTGCACTTGATTTTCCATCTCTCTCTGATTTTGATGATAATTATTCATGTCCTGACTGCACTGACACTAATGTTTGTGTCCTTTGTGCTGAGATTGATGCTTCCTTGCAGCCTGATACATTTCCTACAGGTGAAGTTGTTACCGATGAGGTTGTTTTTACCGTCGATGCTCTTGACATCCCGGCTGCCCCAAGCCTTCCATCCATCATTCAGCCCCGTCCTTAGAGCTAAAAGAGCTCCCTGGGAACCTGAAATATGCTTACTTGGAGCATAATGAAAAACTTCCTGTTATTATCTCTTCTAACCTTGATTTCAATCAAGAGGACAGACTTTTGCAGGTATTGAAGAAGCACAAGAAAGCAATCGGGTGGACATTAGCCGACCTTCCAGGTATTAGTCCTTCGATGTGCATGCACAGGATTTTACTTGAGGATGGAGCGAAAACAGTAAGGCAGCCCCAAAGGAGGCTTAATCCTTTGATTCTTGATGTTGTAAAGAAATAGGTAACCAAACTCTTGCAAGCAGGTATCATTTATCCTATCTCTGACAGTAAGTGGGTAAGTCCAGTG